>NC_056744.1:132756146-132888646 GCF_019279795.1 Protopterus annectens
TTTGTATCATTACCATTTTCGTAGGACAATCCATTCTCCACTGCTTCCATGTGGGGGGACATTACACCCCAACACCCTTTTTAAATACACTCATATAGATGAACTCTATAATCGCACAGCACGGGGGAGGGGGGAATCCCCAGTACAGCACACCCCTGTCTTACACAAATATACATAAACTGGCTTTCAGCAATCAATGATATATAGCACAAAAGGTGCTCATTGAAATAGCACAAATCCAAGAAGGACAGTAAAACATGTTCAAAATATGGTAACACAAACCAGCGTGTGTCACTGAAAAAACTGCTGTTGCACTGTCCAAGCATTCTAAAAGTAAGCAGCAATTCTCAGGAATTGGGATATACTGTCATCTACTACAGACACAGAATGTAGCATGGAAAAGAAAGTTTATCCTAAAACTAGCATGTCAGTATCACTGTTCACACAATTCCTGGGGGGATGGGGTAAAGATAACTGCTTATAGCGCTGCAGGGACATTACCGCATCAAGATACATTAAGATATGTAGCATATATAAGTCTGTTCCTTCTATAGTTCTTTCCAGTTTTACAAGTAAAGATCATTTAAAAAGGTCCTGTCACCCAGCATTATCTTTTTATTAGTCTATGCAAAACAAAGTTGTAAGAGAAGGCAAACGCCTTCATTAGTATAACATCTGCCAATAAAAGAATGCCAAACACAATTTCACTGTAAAGGTAATTAAAGTATTACATGTCCTCAATGAATACAGTGCAATGTTTAAAGGTCTCAAAGATAACATGACAAAACATTGGTCTCTGAATGGAAAGATTGTATAATCAGGTAATACCGCACATGATAAAAGCACAGGGTTCCACAGATCAGAAGAAAATGATACGTCCATGTATCAGTTGCTTAGCAATTAACTAATGCGTTCTTGACATAACTAAAGGCACATCAGCGTCTTTAAGTACCAAGAACAACTTGCAAATAGCTGCAAAAAGCCATTATAAGTCAACAAAAGGCTTCAGAGAGACCTTGGTGATGGAATTCTACTAGAATGTAATGTGGTAGAGGGGTGGGGTTGAGAGCAAAGAACAAGCTGCATGTGTAGGCCTATATGCCTCCTAGGAAGCATGGAAAGGATTCTGTAACCACTGTGGCTTCTATTAGGAAACTAGTGAAAGAGGTACAAGTAGTTAATAAACGTTACATGACAGATCTGCTATACCCAGATGAAAAAGGGTATGAAGTCATACAGTATGTGCAGTATTACATGAAACACAGAAAAAAAAGTCTCTAAATTCTACAGAACTACTATCATCCCAGCCCCTTCAGCTCTCACCTCAACATGGAAATAAACGATGAAGGAGGTAGCTGAGAAGAGATGGATTCATGATTGTGTGGGGGTGGGAGGGGTGATGAAGAAAGCTATTTGATAGAATTTCTAATAAACTGGCAGATGGTGCCATCCTTACAGCACAATTATGGCTGTAGCTTCCATAAGGAAGCTGAGTTCGGATGCAGAAACCAGCTGCAGACAATGGAGACCTACCGCTCGGTGCTACAGACTTCATCCTAAACCCTATTTGTACAATACATAACTACATGTACAATGCACAACCTGTACAAAAAGACATGATCCAGCTAGATACACAAGAAACAACTTTTGGCTTCCTGTTGGAAGTAAAAAAAAATCCAAAATTATAAGCCAAACAGGTACAAAAACATGTTAATCTTGAAACTTGTAATGCCCTTACATACTTTGGCATCAGGACTTTATCACCTATGTGGGAGGGGGGCTCTCTCCTCTACTTATATATGCTAAACTCTGACAACACAGTTCCTTACAATAATGGGAAGTACTGCAAGGTACTGGAATGTCTTGCACATATTCCCCTTTTTTCCATGTTCAGTCTTAGTGTTCCAGTGGTTGGACTTTCAATAGGAACCCAAAACATTTATACATAACCTCATCAACCTGCAAACACTACATCACCTCCTGCAGAAATACTTTCTAAGTAATGGAGAACACACTTACAGGCCTTTGTCTCAGTCACTTTATCAGTCATTTAATCTGCAGCAATTAATGCAGAGATTCTTAGGAAAAGGAATAAAGTCTGAGGTGGTCATCATAGATCTAAAAACTCTCTTGCTATCTTTTGTCATGGTCATCACCTGTCAGGTAAACCTTACTTTGGCAGAATTAGCCACCTGCTTTCATTCTATGGATGTAGTCTGATCAGTGATACGTCTGGAAGTCTGTATGTATTTTATTCCTCATGGAGGACTTCAGTGTAGCAAATCTGGTTTTGTTTTTCATTCTATAGCAATCGTTTCAAAACAATGTTGCCATATATATGCACATCTAAAAAATGTTCAAAAATATGCAGCATTATCACACAGAATTTTTCCAGTTTTCGATCCTCTCCTGTTGTATCATCAGCCATATACTTGCCCAGTTTCATATTTAATGCTCCATATTTTCAAATATAGTCACTGTGCTTTTCCATGAAATTTAGAAATTTTTGCAAATGAAGAGAGCCCTTTTTAAGGGATTTAAATTGTGGCTGTCTTTCTGATGCAGTCAAGAAGGTTAAATCACTGAACACGTTCTGGAACATAACGGTAGTGATAGGGGGTCAGGTTTTGCAGGGTCATGTTTGTCTTGAATGTATTATATGTTGCATGATGAGGAAACAAAGTTTATGATACTGTGAAACAATATACATGTAGATATTCCCTCCAGGATTCTTTTATAAACCTATTTTCCTTGTTTTACAGAGAAAATGAGTTTAGTGACATTTAAGCTCATGTTATATTTTTTTTCTGGAAAATTGAATAGAATTTAAACAAGTTTTTTTTTTTTTTTTTTAATCTATTCCTGTGAAGACTTAGGAGCAAGGAATTAGAATTTTTCCACAAAATTTTTGTGGACAAATGCAGCATGCTTTTGTGTGTACGTGTATATACTATTCAAGACTTTTGGGTTTCCTTTTTTTCGTGTGTTTGAGTATCTTGATGTTGTCTTTATCAGGAAGTATCCATATACCACATGATATAGTCAGCTATTTTTTGTTAATTTTAAACTTTCTATAGAAATATTGAACAGTTTTAACACACTGATTGGATAAATGCAAACACAGTTTATTAGTTCTTTCTCTGAAGCTGTGTTGTAACTGCACAAGCTTAAACTCCATTCTTACTCTCAAACTCTGCTTCACAACACACAAAGTTTGGCAATGCTAGAACTCTGGAATGTAGATACAACTCTGATAATACATTTGGGACTTAATGTAAACGGACAATCTTTTAATAATATTGGTCTACTAACTTAGTCACTCAAAGGAGCAAAGCTTTGAAAGAACTATGTTGCTCTGCTACATATTTAGAAATGGTTCCTTTGATATAAGCCAGTCCATTTCACCATTTTGACTCTCCTATAATCTACCAAATCATTTTTCCATGCTCTCCAAAATATCACGTAATTTTAAATTAAGTTTTCATACTTTATCTTCCAATCCAGTAAAAAGTGACTTGACTCCTGCTGCTGCTTTTTCAGGAACTCTGTCAGTAGCTTCTTAAATGGCTCCGCCGCCACCTGTTGTTCATAACAAACTGTAAGATGTTACCTGTTAAGATACGAAGATGATCAGGAAACACTACAGGCTTAAAGTCCACTACAAACAAAAAACCAAGACTGTATGTAACAGGAGAGGATGAGTGAAGATATAGGATTCAATGCAGTGCCAGAACCAAACAGCATGTACAATAAGACATGGAATGCAACTCAAGCTGAAGGAATACCGAACAAGCAGGGAGTATCAGGGAATTTCTGTGCTGCATTTGCAACAAAATTATGGAATTATGTGGTAAATCATGTTACAAACAGAACCCAGTGTATGCTAACAGAACTGGGCAAGACGCCTTGTTGTTAAGGATCATACACTAGTGTAAGCACTGCTAAATAACATGAATAAAATAATTCAAAAGCAGAGTGTGGAAAGATGAAACATTGAGCCTTAAATCTCAATATATCCTGCATACATTTTTTCAGGAATTCAGCTTAAATTTATTCCCTGACTGATTTTTACTTTCTTTAAATTCCATTGCAGACACACAAATCGTGTTTTTTCTCAAGTCTGCAATCCACGTCAAGTTAGCCACCTCCTGTCTGCAGTCCACGACAAGTTAGCCACCTCCTGTCTGCAGTCTACAAGTTATCCACCTCCTGCCTGCAGTCCACGACAAGTTAGCCACCTCCTGCCTGCAGTCCACGACAAGTTAGCCACCTCTTGCCTGCAGTCCACGTCAAGTTATCCACCTCCATTTCCTCCAACTCACTTGCAGAAGGTGGAAGAGATTAACAAGTCACATGTATTATAAACGTTCCCCTCATTTGCAGAAAGTACACAGTGCTATGAATGTAACACACCTGTATGGCAAACAGTTCAAGGGTGTAAATGCCATTTTTATATCAACATTGTCACTTTAGTTATTTGCTGTATTAGCTTGTCTGTGGCATTTTACTCTGAATACACTTTTAAAATCCGACTTCTAATATTCATTTTATCACACTACATGACAAATGATTCACAATTAAAATTAGAACATCTATTTAATAAGGAAATACTGAGTGATTAATTACATGTGTAAGGGAGGTGAACATTAAAAAATGCTGGTAATGTACATGCAAACACACTGAACAAACACTGTTATCAGTGCCTCTTTGTATTCAGCTTCTGAGACTGAAAAACAATGGCTTGTCAACAGGTGTATCCTCAGGTGAGATAAGAAGAATGCTGATCAAAGGTCAACATCTACCTGAACTAGTACTAAGAGATGCACAAAAGAAATCTTATTTTTTTACTTTTACTTAGCAATCCATTATCTACTAGTGATATGGAACATTATATTATTGCACATTACCAAAATGCAGTCATACTTAAGTATAATAAATTTGCAAAATGTTCTTACATTTAATAAAATAAGGGATTTTGTAATACTGGATTCTAATTTGCTGTTAAAAGCCAAAGGCTCTTATGTTAGTACATTTGCTGAAATACATTTTTGAAGCTGCAACATATCCTTGAGTACAAGGCTTCGACATTCCATTGTATGAACTAGTAACAGACATTTTTATTTTATTTAGTGAAGTATAGAATGAAATAAAGACACTGTAGCATTTGAAAGATGTATCCACTCCATTGTCCCTTTGCTTTATATTAAATGAAAAAGAACACTAAAATACAACTGCTCCGAAGCTGGGAAGTGTTTACGTTGACAGAGAGAACAAAACGCTGGTTCTTTGTAGAAAATCACCAAACTACTAACAGAACACACACATTTTAATAAATAACAATGGAGATATCATTGCGTGAACCCAGCTAGAATTATGTCCCACTGCTAAAATAAACAAGGGAAAGTAGCCAACTAAACCCAGTCCAAGCTGGCATACTAACTGTACATAATTAAGTAAAGGTTACAGACTTACTTAATGAGGTGAATAAGGACCAAGTCTAAAGGACATAACTAGTGTCCCAATTAATAATTATTTCAATGCATCTTTAAAAACATTTTTTTCACCCAACCACTCACTACACCATTGAAGTCCATTAGTGCCTAAATCACACTTCATGAGGTCATGACTGTCGCTCATGGATCAGTTCCCCTGCTTTTCTGATTTTCTATATGATATTCTGTATACTTTTCTTTACCTAGCAAAGTGTGATCATCTATTAAGCTGTTCAGCTGCGGACAATTGCTATTAATGTTTTTTTATACCATGGCATGGCACTTGCAGAGCGTTCAGTATCTGATATTAAAACTTGTGGACCCCATGAAAACCTACTGCTGATACATAGCATACTGTCTAGTAGACCACAGAGGATACAGCTCCCCCCCAACTCAATGTGTTTAAACTGAGTCTTGAATAAGGTAATTCTGTTAAAACCCCCATCATAGTTTGTTTCAGTTTTCATGTTGGTAATATATGGAAACGTGCCATTCTACTCAACCCTAATAAGCCACCTCTGCGTATGCTAGTCAAACCATATCCTATCAGTCACCTGAACATGTCAATCAGAAATATTTCTAGCAGGCTGCCTTATAACAATCTTAAAACTGGTAAACAGTAAGGTTAGAAAACATAAAAAAATAAACACAGTCAAATAATAACCATAAGGTATTCCCAGGGAGTTGATGCTAATGTGATAATTCATCAGACTTTGGGGGCACTGTGGCACTCTGCCTTGTACCTTAATATACCTCCAGAGTTTGCACAACTTCTGTGTTATCATGACCTGTGTTTATACCTTGTTGCTTAATTATTTAATGCATCTGCAGTGGTTTTGAATGCTCTAAGCAGAGCATGCTACTGAGCAAGGTATTTCATATATATTGTCAGTATATTAGTTTTAATTGCTCTTATGCTTACTTGATTACAATAAATATATATGCAGTCAGCTGCAAATTTTTCACCAAACGAACTGTGAAAACTTTGAAGACAGGGATGTATTGTTCATATTGTTTACATGATTACATGTTAACCTGAAAATAAAGGGATCCATATTTTCCAACAGGAAATTGTCAGGAATTATGTTCATATCTCTCAACTTGCAGGTACTCGAAGTAAGAGCACTTGTTGTTGAAAAGCAGGGACATCCAGACAAAAATCTGGATATCTAATCAGCATAAAATATGAATAATAAATAAACTAGTCTTCCCTTCTAGTAGAACTGTGGGATACTACTTGGAATGTCCACAAAAGAAGAGTACAGTTGCGTAAGTAAACTTGCCATAATAGTAGATGTGTGAATGATCCCGGCTGAAGTAGCCTTAGCTACATGTGGTTATATCCTGCAAGGGATACAACAGGCTAGCTTCCAAAGCTTCAGGGCACCCCCACATGCAAAAACTATCAGACAGCTCATACTGAGCTAACTAAAAAAACAAGTTTGGATGCCAAACCCTTCAGAGTTTTACTGCCACTGAAGCATATGCTCCTCTGAGACTTTTGAGGATTGACAGTTGGCTTGTGCTGTTCCTTTGCTAGGCAGATAAGCTCCTTTAGAAAAAAAAGCCATCCATTTAATAATTATGCTTATCACTGATACTTTCCTCTTCAGGAAAAGCACCAAGCTGTCAGTCCTCAAAAGCCTTAGAGGAGATTACTTTTCAACAGCATTAAAGCTCTGAAGGGCTAAGTGTACTGCAGCAATAGTCATTATGATGAACATCACCAGCAATAAACTCCACCAAAAATCACCAATGAGAAGAAAAACTGTTTATTAAACCACACAGGAAAAGGAGTGGCTTTGGTGTAACCCCGCCTTCTTCAGTGTAATACAGAACATCAGAAAATGTCATTTTATTTATATATATATATATATATATATATATATATATATATATATATATATATACACACACACACACATACACACATACATAGAGAGAAAGCGAAAGATAGATAAATATACCAACAATTTGCAAATTTTTGAAACAAGTATCTTAATTCATTATGTGAATATAACCAACAATGAGAAAATTCAATACTAAATACTCAAATAATCACAGTATAAAATTATGGAATTCCCAATATTCATTTAGACCTAGATAAAATAAAGCTCCTAATTTAACCATCCATCATCTTTCTTCTTTAGTTAATATATCATGCCATCCTAAATTATTGGGTGCTCTATATACAATTTTATAAATACCACTAAGTCTATATTTGGCTTCAGGATGATTATAAGTTTGAAAAGTGTGCCATTTGATTTATGACACCGTATATCACTTAAATGTTCCCTGATTTTTACTTTAAAACTTACAAATGTTTGACCAACATAAAATGCTGAACAAGTACCAACAACAAAATAAATGATCCATTCAGTATCACAAGTGATCAAATGTTTGATGGGGAGAACAGTACTAGAATTAGCAAAAAAACTCCTTGCTTTTGACTACTACAGAACAAAAGAACAATGTCCACATGGTGTACAACCCCCAAATTTTCCCCAGTCTGTAAGCAGCATCTGAAATATGTACTCACCTGCTCAATTGTTCATCCCCTCCTACAACTAAACTTACAAAAATCCGGTAATACTAAAGCAACTTATTAGTCTGCTAACAAAATATCCCAATGCTTGTTAATGATTTGTCAGAAATATTTAGAATTAAAACCATATGCTTTAACAAAAGCTACAGTAGTATTAATAGTGTTAGCAAATAGTTTATATGTTAATAACGCTGAACTATTTAAAATAATAATGGAGTCCCATGCTTTCAAAATGAACCCTTGATCATGACCTCGATATACAAATCTTTGTGCAAGATCATCAACCTGTTTTTCAAAATCAAGTTATTTAGAACATAGGTGTTTAATCCTTTAAAACTGAGCTTTCAGTATATTATTAATAACATGGAAAGAATAACAACTTTTGGCTTGTAGTAATGAATCCTTATGGAAAGGTTTTCTACATAATGAGTTTTTAATTGTACCATCCATGCTTTTACTCACCCTGATATACAAAAATGGATGCTACTCTTGACTACATTAAGCATTAAATTTTAAACCCCAGTTGTTATCATTCAAACGTTCAAGAAACTCTGAAATCAACCAAATCAGAAGTCCATACAAGCCAAGACTCATCAAGAAATCTATGCCACATATTCAGGGCATAAAGACAGATGATACGACTAGTCTCATAAATCATAGTATCTTCCACATAACCCATGAACAAGTCCACGTAAATGGAGGCAAAGAGACCCCTATTGCAGTACCTTTAACAAGCAAAAAAACAATCTTACTTGAAATAAAAAGTAACATCTTTAGTAAGAATATGTTATGCCAAACATATTTAAAAGTTTTACCGAAAGGAGGGTAGATATTGATCTTGGTTAACCAGTTTTCATTCGCTATCAATCCCACCCAGTTGGGTATGTTAGGATAAAGGGATTGAATATTCAAAGTTACCATAAACCAATGTTGCTCCATCTGACAGTCTTCCGAGATCTGTAGAAACTGGGTTGTGTCTTCTAATTGATGGACGCCATCTAAATGGACGGAGCAGTGGTGCAGCGGCAGTGTTGTCGCCTCACAGCAAGAGGCTCTCCAGTTCAATTCAAGGCTAAGGTGCCTTCTGTGTGAAGTCTGCATGTCCTCCCTGCATTTGTGTGCGTTTCCTCTGGGTGCTCCAGTTTCCTTCCACATTTGCTTCTGGAGCATTTCTCCCCGGGCATCCACTGAAAATTGGCTTCGTTCCAAGTCGGACTTTCCCAGTAAACAAATGTTAAATAAATAAATTAATTAATAAATAAAAATAAATAATTGTAATCTTATGAGAGAAGGTAAGAGTTTCAAATATTTAATCAAAAAGGCTAATAACAGTTCAGTTAAAGGAGAACCACACCCAAAACTGGAAAAAAAAAACACTGTTTTCAACATATTGTGGATTTTTCTGTGTTACTTATGCCTCTGTACCAAACTAAGTTTTTTTTTATTATTTTCTAATTTTTTATATTTCAAAATGGCCTGAAAGGGGACTACCATGGTTAGCATGATTTTATTTTACAGTCAATGCCTTTGCCTTTCTCAGTTTAAAGGGGCAGAGAGAAATCCCTATGATAAAGGGGTCATGTACTGCGGTCTTCTCTCATCAGCTTACAACAGTACTGTGACTGCATCAGTCTTCATTTTGAATTCCTTTGTTTCCTTTGATTTTCATTAATGGCAACCTCTGAATCAGCATTTTAAGAAATGTTTGAATGGTAAACTTGAAAATGTACTGAGCTTAGTTATTTTCAAAGTAACAACTGCAGTTCAGTGTTCAAGTGTGAGAAATCTGCCCCCTGAGATTAACAGGTGTTGCACGGGAAATCTGCCCCCTGCGTTTAATACTTGTCACTTGAGCTGTGATGGTTTGTGTTGCATTCCCTTATTTTAATGTTGTAGCTAAAATTAGACTCACTGATGTTAATCTTCCTTCCCCAACTCACTTTCTTGTCTGAACAAAACAGTGTATGCAATGCAAAGATGCTATACCAAAACAACAGAAAATGCAGTGAGGTGAAAAATGCAAAATCAAACACTGACAAAGTAAGAAGCGCAAGTTGAAAATGTTTCCTTTCTTTGTGGCACACAGAATTTGATTAAAGGTACAGACAAACTAATTTATAATGAGGAAAAAATGGGTTTTATTGTTCCGTTCCATCTGAAAACTAATACTGAAAGCTTTGCTTTTGTATAGGCTCCAGGCTACACTATTTATCTGAGGTGTGATGATGGCAATCTGTGACCAATAAGGCACATTTAAATGGCGATGTTTGAGACATTGTTTTCTTAATGGCTCTTTTGTTGGAGTAAGTGACTTAACATAATCACTCTGGCACTCTTAGTAGCCTTCATGATGTAAGATGTTAGGAGACAAACGCAGGAAAGAAAGGCAAACAGAAATAAGTTCAGACATAAAACAAATGGAATAATAATTAAATTATACTTTTTCAGTACGTGGCATGTTTATGCTGGATTGCATGGAAGGAAAAAAAAATCACTTTTTGGAAAGAAATACATGATATTTGGGCAGAGTTCTCCTTTAAAGAACCTCTACCAAATACAACAGCTATCCTTGGTAGATTAATGGAATTTTTATGTATTTTGGGTAGCATATAAAAATACTGTGATTTAGGATCAGCTACCATTAACTTGGAAGCAACTTTATTTGAAATAATGTCTTCCTCCTCTATTGCTAGCTCTAAAAAGGATACATTTGTATCTCAAATTTTAATGTTGGATCTAAACCATCTTATGGTAAAAATCTGTCCCCCAACTGTTAGACATATGTGTTACCTGATCCCAAATCAAACTGCCCCTCCTTTATCAGCATTTTTAACAATATTAGAATCACTGCTGCATGATCTTAATGAACTTCTTTGTTCTTTAGTTAAATTGGGTGGTGAAGTGGTGCAGCAGTTAGCATTGTCACATCACAGCAAGAGGTTCTCCGGTTCAATTCTCAGTTGGGGTGCCTTCTGTGCAAAGTCTGCATGTCCTCCCTGCATTCATGTGGGTTTCCTGCAGGTGCTCCCATTTCCCACAACATTCCAAAGACATGCGTATGAAGAGTTTCTCCCCGGGCTCTGTCCCAGTCAGACTTTCCCAGTAAACAAATGTAAAATAAACTGTTCATAGGATCATAGAAGGTTGCTAGGCTAATGGGCATGGGGCCCTTACAAGCCTATCCAAGAGTTTATCCCCAAAAAGAAACCTCAGTCAGCACCTGTCACCCCTGTCAATGAGGGACAAAGATGGAACCCCTGGGACAAATTTGTGGCTTTCCATCCACTCATCAAGGTTGCGCTTGAAGAGAGTCAGCGAGATACTTTGTTTGACATGTATAGTAAGTCTATTCCAGAGACAGAGCAGCCTCTGGGAGATAAACCTGGGTCTCCAACAGGTTTTTTTGATGTTGCATATTAGATTTAGACCTATCGAGCGGGTAATGCACAAAGAGTTAGACTTATGGATATGGAGCTTCACCTCTGAGCAACCTGTATGATACCGAGTAAAGTGATAGTGATTTGAGCCTGTCCACATAAGACAGGTGTTGGAGGCCATGGATTCTCTTTGTGAGGTGTTTGGAGAGGTACATACATGGTGACAGTCTCAAAGAAGTAACCTAGGTTCAATAGGCAAGATCTCCCCCTGACAAATCTGAACTGGGTAGGGTAGAGTGTTTGGAGATTGCCTATGTCCATGTTTATGAAATCCATAATACACACCATGGCTTTACAGATCAGACTTGTCAAATTAATGGGGCGATAGTTTCCTGGGTCACTAGTGGCAGCACCTTTATGCAAGGGGATGAAAATGGTGGTTCTCCACTATGCTGGAATGAAGCTTGTAATTAGGCTGTGGTTGAATAGGGTGCTCAATAGTGAAGCTAGGTCTTGCTGGAGATGGTGCAGAATACAGCCTGGGATATTATCAGGTCCCATGGAAGCTGTGTTCTTTGCCTTGGATAGGGCCTTTAACACTTGATCTACGGAGATGTGAGGTGTGGGACAAGTATCGGGGATGTCAATTGGGCCTTTGGAGGTGATAAGGGGGGGTGAAGTTTGTGCTGAACCTATAAGCTAGTATTTTGGCTAAGTTGGCAGGATCGGTGTAAGTGGTATCATTAAGTACTGATTCGGAACAAACGTGGGCTTTGCCATGGAGGTTCCTAATGTAAGTGAAATTGGACTTGTGGTTCCCCTTTGTTTCAGAGACTAGTTTCAATGCATAACTGGTCTTAGACTTTTTCACTAGTGATCCAATTTGCTTGTTGAGATGGAGGAGGGAGATTTTCCTATTTGGGATTTTTTTCCTTTTTACCCTTGGACAACAGTTTCTTCCTTTTGGGAAGGTTAGGTATATATGAATATAAGGGCTGATTAAAATGGAACTCTAATTATAGGTTTTTCTTTTCTTTTTTTTCCTCAAAAACTGCTAATAGGGAGGATCAGTATTAGATGAAACACATAAAAAAAAATAATAATAATAATGATGGAAACTATTAAAACATTTTCAAAGAGACAATGTGCAATCTCTAGGCTTTAACAAACTGCACTGCAAAATTCTACCTCTTAAGGTCATTTATTTTTGCTTCATAAAAAGGGAGTTGTAAGATGTGTGCTCTCTATCTTTAAATTATTGTTGACATTAGTATGTTGATAATGTAGTGTGGTTTTCTGTACACTAGACAACTTCAAAAATGACATGCAATGGGGAGGTTTCAGAAAGTTACGAGAAAGGGTAAATTATGCCTGAAAATAGGAACATACCTCCAAAAAATAGGGACATCTTGTGCAGGCATAAATCAAGCCTGAAAACAGGAATGTTCCTCCAAAATAGGGACAACTGAGAGGTCTGAGATACAGCCATTTATTTTACGTTTTTTCTTCAGTTAGCAACTAGGCCAAACCAGGTTGAGCATCAATCTGAAAATGTTGTGCTTCATTAAAGAACATTTTATTGGCACAGCTCTAGGGACTGAAAAAATCCAAGGACAGGTACAGTTCTCCAAGTCCCTTTCTGCAGTATAGCATCACTGAATCTTACACCTTGTGGGGATGTGTTAGTCTAGAGCAAAGTGGGCTGTGGTCAGGAAATAACTGCCCGATGTCAGTAGGCTTGAAATGCTCCCATAAATATGCAGGCACTCTTAAGGATTCTACAGAAACTAAACTATATATTTGCAACAATACAGTGGTTAAGCAGCTTTAAACTTTATAAATTACACACTAAAACATCTACCACAAATGTAAACAGAGCTAGAACTTAGTTACTCTAAAAATATACAGCAATGTAAAAAAATTAGAAATGAAGCGTACAGCATCAGGATGTGGGGGAAAGGGGGGGCTTCTGCCTTTGCAGCACTACTGGCATTTAACATTACAGTTAACTATATACCAATAAAAATGCTTCTCTTCAGATTTACTCACCACATGTGAACCCTGTCAAAGTTACTTCCTATAAGAACCTTTTCACATGCACATCTTTATGAAACCGTAAACACTACTTGTTTATTTTTCCGCTTTTTGGCTTTTTTTGTCTTAAACTCCTTCAGTTGGTAGTGGCTGATATGTATACCCAAAATAGAGCATCTGTAAAGGTCAGTAATGTGGCCTATAACCATGTACAATGTTAATAATCTGTATTACAAAAGTTGATTTGCATCTTCTCATTATGTGAATTCATGCAATGCCAAATGTTGAGACATGGACACACCTTACTTAACACTCCAAAGCAAAACAAAATAAAAACTTAAAGGAAATGTCTTTGGTACCTACATGTCATACATTGAGCTGGAAAACATAATTAAAGTTTGATGCTGTTAGATTTGCTTAAAATTGAGTATTTTTTCCTCCAATAGGTATTGTGCCTGCCAGCAAAACAATTTACAAACTGGACTGAAAGAGCTACTCATAAGTAATCATGATCAAAATGCATCTCAGCAACAAGGAAGGCAATAAATGTCAGAGTGAAGCAATATCAACAATTTAGGATGGCTTATTCTGCCTATCTGTGAAACCATAACTGCTTAGCCAGGTTGCTTGTCACACAATCCATAATTCCAGTACTGTATTATTGTAAAAGGATCTCTAAACTACAACAGTATTTACAAATGTTTTATTATTTTTTTTCAAGATGGCAGTGCCTTGTGAGGCAGCGGCTGCTCCAGCTCGAGGAAGGCATGTGCATTATTTGTGTAAATAGCTGCCTAACATATCAGAAACAACAAAAAACAGGAAGAAAAATGGACACAAAGTTAGTTTATGGCAGAAATTCCTTGGTAGATCTTCAGTTTACAGGCTTATTGTGCAATTGGTTTACTAGGCCGCTTTCTCTATGGCCTGTGAGGCCTAAAGCACTCAGAGAGCTAGAAAATGTGTCTAATCTTGCTTCAAAGTGCTGTGCATGAGCAAATTCAAAGTACACTACACCCAAAAGAAAAAGACAATGAAAAAGATGTGAAAGACCACAGAAAAGAGGAGCTAGAACTAGTATTAATGTCAAGCTGAAAGCCATCACCTACAGACCAGCACTCCCATCTATCATGCTAGCAAACATTCAATCCCTGGAAAACAAAACTGATTACCTAAGATTGGACCTAAACAGCCATAGAGAGGTAAGAAATTGTTGTGTGTTTATCCACCCGCTGCTCTGTGAACATAGAGCTCATGACGGTAAAATGCAGACCCCTTTTACCTGCTAAGGGAATTCTCAGCTATTATCATCTCAGCTGTTTATATTCCTACAAGTACATACACAAATGAAGCACTGGCCACATTTTACCAGTCAGTCAGTGAAATGCAGAACAAAACCACCAATTGTGTCTATATTATAGCAGGGGAATCTGACCAGGCTAATCCAAAATCAGTTTGACTGCATTACTACCAACATATAGACTTCTACTGCATTACTACCAACATATAGACTTTACTATCAGAAGTGCCAACATTCTACATCAGGTCTACACCAATGTCAAAAGGCATTCAGGGCAAAGCCCCACCCGCACCTTGGTAACTTGGCTCATCTATCCATTATGCCGACTCCAGCCTACAGACCACTGCTAATCAGACAGAAACCATCCAAGAAGCAAATAAGAGTCTGGCGATGAGAAGCAATCTCTGCGCTTCAGGACTGCTTTGAATGCACAGATTGGAACATATTCATAGGATCATAAGAGGTTACTAGGCTAATGGCCCTGGGGCCCTTACAAGCCTAACCAAGTTTATCCCCAAAAACAAACCTCAGTCAACACCTGTCGCCCCTGTCAGTAAGGGACACAAGTGGAACCCCTGGGACAAATTTGTGTTTTCCCATCCACTCATCTACGTTGTGCTTGAAGAGGGTCAGCAACGTACTTTGTTTGACGTGTATGGGGAGTCTTCACTCAAAGAAGTTGCCAATGTAGATCAGCACACCAACCTGGAAGAGTACACTGAGTCGATAGTAGGATACATATCAAAGTGTGTGGAAGATGTGGCAGGAACCACGACCATCACTAAAGGAGCCAACCAGAAATCCTTGCTCACAAGCTAAGTGCATGAGCTCCTAAGGGCATGCAACACTGGCTTCAAGTTGGGAGATAAGGATGCCCTTCAGTCAGGCAAAGTGAACCTGAGCAAGGGAGTAAAAACAGCAAAAAGGGCATATAGTCAGAATATCCAGATCCACTTCAGCTACCTCAGAGACTCAAGGAGACTGTGTCAAGGCATACAATCCATCACAGACTACAAGCCTATGTCAGCACAGTGCAATGACAACCTCAACTTCCTCAACAAGACCAACACCTTCTTCAATAGGTTTGAGGGAACAAAATAACACAACTGCAATGAAAGCCCCTGCAAATCAAATGAACAAAGTACTACACCTCAACCCCGCTGATGTCAGAAGAATCCTATGCAGGGTTAACCCAAGGAAGGTGGCTGGATCTGGCAATATCCTGGGATAGGTGCTCATAGAATGCACTGACCAACTGACACAAGTTCTCACAGACATCTATAACATCTCATTAAGTCAGGCTATTGTATGCAAATGCTTCAAAACTACAACATAATATCTATACCAAAGTCCCCACTGTTCACTCTAAATGACTACCACCCCATAGCACTCACTTCAGTAGTAATGCAGTGCTTTAACAGGCAGGTCAAGGACCATACAACATCCAACCTTCCTGCATCCTTAGATCTACGTCACTTTGCATATTGACCAAACTGCTCACAAAAGACACTATATCAATGGTGCTTCACTTATCCATGGCCCATCTGGATAACAAGAACTGTTATGTGCAAATGTTGTTCAGAGGCTCACTATGACAACATGACTGTCCTTGGTCTCATTAGCAACGATGACTAAATCAGCCTACAGGGAGGAAGAGAGTCAACTCATCATCTGGTGTGACAACAACCTCACACTAAACGTGAACAAGACCAAAGAAATCATTGTTGATTTCAGAAGACGGTATAAAACACACTCTCCACTAACAATCCATAATGAAATAGTGGAGAAAGTGGAAAGCACAAAATTCCCAGGGGTACATATCACAGATGACCTAACATAGAGCATTAATACTACTGCCATTGTAAAGAAAGTGCAGCAATGCCTTCATTTCTTGCAAATGATGAGGAAGGCAAATCTCCATTCTCCAATTCTCACTACCTTCTACAGGGGAACCATAGAGAGTATACTAACCAACAGTATTGCAATTTGGTACAGTAACTGCTCCACCTTAGGACAAAAGGTCCCCCAGAAAGTGATTAGGATAGCAGAGAAAATCTTTGAGACCATGCTTCCAGCCATCCAAGAAATATACCTGTCATGGTATCTTAGCAGGGCCAACAAGATAACCAGAGACACTATCCACCCTGCCCATGGACTGTTCACCTATTTATCCTCTGGTAAACGCTACTGCAGTATGAGATGCAAAACAGACAGATTCTATAAGAGTTTCTTCCCACAGGCCATTAGACTACTAAAGTCACACTAACTCCATACCATATTGAACTCTGAACTCTGAAAAAAGGCTGCTGAAATTTCCGACGACAATACCTTATATTTTTGTGCAATAATATTTCTGTGC
The DNA here is from genome assembly GCF_019279795.1 of Protopterus annectens. Classification (NCBI taxonomy): domain Eukaryota; kingdom Metazoa; phylum Chordata; order Ceratodontiformes; family Protopteridae; genus Protopterus; species Protopterus annectens. The sequence continues at coordinate 132,773,254 of NC_056744.1, forward strand.
AATAACTCCACTTGAAATTCTTAAATTCATATTTTTTGTGCACTAATCAAAGCTGTATAGCAACTGTGCAATAATGACTAACATGGAAAAAGTCTCCTGTATGTGCAGTCAATATATGTATAGTAGTTAGAGTTTAAGAAAATAATGTCTCATGTCAATAGTAGCTCTTGTACTGTAGATTCTCTGTATGTGGAAATGCCTCCACCTTGAGTCGGAGTAACAAAATTGAATTCAGTAATGCACAAGTTGTATAGTCTGAATGACAATAAAGTTCACTTTGAATGTTGACTATAAAATATTGAATATGTTCTAAGAAATCTAATGCTTGGACAGCAATACACAGACTTCACTAACCTTAGGAAATGTCAAAAAAAGTAACCACAAAACAGTTATTTATCAATAAGAATTTTAGGTTTATTTTCCATTTAGAAATAAGAATTGATGTGAAAGATATACACAAGTAATCAAGGCAGCACAGTGGTGGAGCAGATAGTGTTGTTGCCTCACAGCAAGAGGTTCTCCGGTTCAATTCGCAGCTGAGGTGCTTTGTGTGTGGAGTCTGCATGTCCTCATTGTGTTTGCATAGGTTCCCTCTTGGTACTCTGGTTTCCTCCTACACCCCAAAGACATTAAGTCGATGGACTGAACATGATAAATTAGCCGTAAGTGTAAGCATGTGTGTGAGAATGTGGTGTGGAAGAACAGCGGCAGCAGGGCTAGCCAGCCAGCAGTGAGAACCTTGGCTCTAGATAATTGCCACTTCTGAAGTGATACCCTGACCCCATATGCAAAAAATGGGAAAGGGGTTAAGGTTGGATGGATATACATAAGCAACTCCAAAAGTTTAACAAGGTAAATGACATTTTACCAAGCTTTTCTAGTCAATACCAATCCCTGGTTGTAGAAACTGTTTTATAAAAGAAAATGTAATGTGACAATGTAGACCACCCAGCCAGTGTGCGCATTTGTGCCTATCTATAATGTAATGCAACATCCCGCACAATTGCTCACTCATTTTTTTCTGCTACTTATGTAAAATATCCCAAGAACTGGCAAACCATTGGATTATTTAACCCTACTGCTTTCAATAGAAGGCTATATGAAACATATATGAGCATCATGAAAAAATAAAGCATCCAATTTCAGCTAAGCCTCCACCTATTTTCTGTGGAAAACATTACATATTTATTCCTATGCTGTATAAAAAAGACACTGTTAAGCTGCCTTAAGTATATCTTCTTCACCAGACTGCTTTGAGTCTCATCTTCTTTCATTCTTAAAGGTATTTTTAGGAAGGCCCTGTGATACTTTTTTCTGCCTCTTCTGCACTGCCATAAACATATCAAAACAACCACTACCTAATAGGGAGACTGGAAAACATACTCATTCCAAAGACTCAAACCAGATGATGCACAAGTCTGCAAAACAAATTAAATGAAAAATTTTACAAAATCTTAAGTGTTCACCTTACAGTTTGGTGTCACTTTAGTTAGCTATATTCAGTCAGAAAAAACAAGTGCAGCATTATATAGGCAGTTCATTAACTATATAGTGACATATAGGCATTTTCCCACTTTCTCTCCCCACACAGGACATAAACATTAGAAAAGTCAGTCTGGATCCTGTCAATATACTACTGCAGTGTATGTTTAAGCAGTCTGAAATAAGCACCCAGTTAATAATTCCACCAAACAAGTCTCAGGGTCATCCTGAGTTTATGTTTGTACTTGTTTGCAGACAATCTAAACTGCACAATTCATGACCATTTGCTTAATTTTCAATCAGGGAAGATCTTCATCTACAATGTAAAAACTCTTGGCCTCATCAGTGACTGGTAAGCCCGTGAAGAGGCAACAGTATAAGGAGGAAATAAGTGTCAGATTGTGGCCTCATCTCCTTTCAGGGCAGGATATAAGGAGACAATCTTGCTAAGTCCACAACACTATTGAGTGGAGGGAGAATGATGGTTTCATGGTTATTAGGGGTGGGAGTGTAAGGGCTGTGGGGATATAACAATCACAAGCAAGCTAGTGTCATTAATGTCAAGGCATGAGGATACAAGGAGAGCATTAAACTCCCTTCCTCACAGCATGATGATGTTTGGGACTCACCACCCAGTTCTCACTCCTACAAATTAGTATGCACAACTGTTAATGGCTGGATCTCACACACAGAGAATTTGAGGTCTGTGAAAAGGATGATTAAAAGTATAAAAATGTTTTTCTCCATCTTGTAGTTTTGTTTGTCAGTATTTCTGTTATGTTCCTAAAGAGTATTCTATAAAATAAGCATGCATGTCAGCCACAACAAACATACCATCTGATCTAGTTCATCTACAGCATTATTATTATTACTATTACAAATATCCATGAGAACAGTGTGTATGCTCCAAACCTGGGCAAGAGAAAGTAGCCAAGATTTGTATTAGTAAAGATGTAATCATACCTGCAGAAAGAGTTGACCCTGACAAAACTGTGGTGGAAGGGTAAAGTATTAAAAACTAAAGAAGGTATAATATTTGTGGAAAATAATAATTTGCTGTACACCAGACGGAAGAAAAGCAAATTTATCCCAGCAATCAGAGAATGTTAAGATGCTAATGGGAGATTTAAGCTGATGTATACAGCTGTCTTCAGAATATTTTTTTCCAGGAGGATCAAAGATATTTTTGATGCAAAACAGACTAAGAGGTAAATCCAACTTTTTATCAAACAAAAAGTGAGATGTCAGACAGAAGGGGCTCTGCTTCTCATTTTTCTGACAACAACGTTCATATAGATACTTTTCCAGTGAAATGTTTTTCAATGTTCCAAAGGAAAATGCTTGAGAAACAGAAAAAAGGACAGGAGTTGACTAGAATAATCTGGAATATCTTGGACTTGAACCAGAGTTAAGTCTTAGAAGACAGGTATGAACAGGAAGAAGACCAGCAAGACTGAAATTTGTAAATAAATGTGAGATTATAAACATCAATCACATTTGTGAAATATGGCTTTGTAAGAAAAAAACTGTCAGAGAAAGATTGGACTTCTGACTTTGTTAAACTTTGGACTTCTGACTTTGTTAAACTTTTGGGGGTGGACTGTAAAGCATATACCCTACTTTATATCATTAATGTACAGAACAACACTAAAAGGAAAAGAAGTTAATGTAAGTAAAACAATTTTTGTTCTTAATAGCATCTGTATAAAATATTTCATGATACAAACTGCATGTTATATAGTAAAACAAAATCAGTATTATTTAGTTTACAGGTGGGGATGAGAACAATTAGTTTTAAGAAGTATAGGCATTACAATGTAAAAAGAGATAAAAAGGCTGGACAAAAGCATGTTTCAGTTAATGTGCTGTAATTGTGGGCTGTTGAGGTGGGGATGGGGTGTATAAAAGTGCACTGATTTTATTATATATATATAGAGTTGATATGTTTTCTCTTATTTTTGCATAGATGAATATGTGGATTAATGCCTGTGATTTAATCCCAAACAAGTGTTTTATGTAAGCAAGAAGGCATGAAAAATAAGAAAAGGATGAGTGGCATGAGAAGTGTTCAGTTTCTTCAATATGCAATGACATTAGTTTATTTTTTTGTTCCTTTAACAAATGGTTGGTGGTTTAAGTCATTTACAGATGAAGGCAGTTATACATTCTGTCCTTATGTTTGCAGTAGAAACAAGCTGTCTGCAGGTGCAAACAATGTTGAGAATTCTGAGCATTGTTTATTTAGGGAAATAAGCAGCTCAGTAAAAATTAAATTACTGGAAGTGAATAGGAGATAGTATCTTCTCTAGCAGCCTTAATACATCACTGCATTTAATAGAACAGTGTATAATTTCGTTTTACTTAGCAATAGCCAGTGCACTTTTTCTTAAGGCTAAAAGTGAATGTTTACTGAAAGCATAAAAGCTGTTTTTCACATCTGGGAGGGGAACATGAATGAGAAAATAACAGACAGCAATCACTGTAAGTGGGATTACTGACTGTAACAAGTGTTTCAGCATGGATAACCTTAATATTAGGTTAAGTAATGCCTGTGCATGCAACTGTCGATTTCAGGTAATTTTCCTATCAGGAGAGTTAAGCTTCATTTTTCTGAAAATGTAAACAATGTGTATGTTTTTTTAAGTTAGTAGATTATGGTGGTGTTCTGAAAATGTATTTAGTTTTTTATTTGAGGGCTTTCTTTAAAACAAAAGTCTTGAAAAATATGGCACAGGCTCAAATGGAGGCAAGAAACAACTGTATAAAGGATCAACTTGTCAAACAGTATGTGCATGTAACACTAAAGTTTGAAACTCACATTTAAAAGTTGCCATGTATAATAGGTGGAAACAATAACTTTTTTTCATAATGGCTACACTATTCATATTATTTTGGAATGTAAATGGCCTTACAGGTATAGACAAGAAGGTAGGTGTATTCAGTTATATTAAGCAATGCACAGTGCAAATAGCAATCCTACAGGAGACATATTTGGTAAGAAAGGAGCATATGAAATTGATTACAATAGGATTTCAGGATAGATATTCAGTAGACTGTCAGGGACATCAGAAAAGCAAAGTAATTATACTAATTGCTAGACGAGCTCCAATAGTGCTATAACAGAAAAAAGATAATAGCAGATTTGTGCTAGTAAGGGGTTACAGGCAAGGAAGAATGATTTTTCTGTCATGTATTCATATTCCACCAGAAACTGTTATTATAAAGCTTAACATTTTTTCAGGAAAAACAATCAGCTTTGGGCATGGAATATTACTTAAAGGTGGGACTGCAACTTGATTTATAACAGTGAGAATGTATCTGAGGGACCTAGAAGGAAAAAATATAGCAAAAGAAGGTAGATGTCTGAAGACATTTATGAAAATATTTCATATGGAAGACATGAATTCAGTTCTAGGAACTCAGAGAATTTACATATTTCCCAAGGTACAATAACGTGGCTATACGAGGCAGAAATTATACTTCACAGGAAAACTTCATTAATTGAAAGCTTTGACATATCTAATAACCATTTCAGATCATACACCAATAAAACAAAAATAAAATTCAGGATAATAAAGTAAACATGAGACACTGGTGCTTTCCCACCTACCTGTTAAAAGAGAGTAATTTAAGGATTGTGTAGTGGAAACTATTTCAGATTTATTACAGAAGATAGAACTTTCCTCGTAAATTATGGTTAGTAAGGGATACAATGTAACTGGGATTTAAAAACAGAGAGGAAAGAAAAAATATATATGGTTTAGGAGTAAAAAGAATTTCTTAGAGGGGCTGACAAAGGTTAAAGTATTGCAGAATATAGGGAATCTCACAGAATAAGAAGAGGTGCTACTGCAAAGTGATAAACAGAAAACAAAGAAGTGTATCTAGATAGTATGCATGAGTTTAGAAAGATTTCTGATAAGCAACTGCTTTTTGATTAAACTGTGGAGTATAAAAACTTTTAGCACAATGAAATAGGCAACAAAAAGTAGAAAGGGTTGTCACCAAACTTAGAGAGCCTGTAACAAGAAAAATAACCAGAGATCCGGCAGATGTATTAAAGATATTACAGAAATGTTATGAAAATGTGTATAATGCAAAGATATATGGAAATCAAGAAAGACGACAATGGAAATATTTATGGAAGACATAAGTATGCCAACATTAGATGTAGATGAGGCTCAACAATTAACAGTTAAGATAGGAGGAGATGAAATAAAAACAATGATGTATAATCAATCTACAGGAAAGTCTCCGGGAGCAGACTGTATTCCTGTGGAAGTTTTGAAGTTAGGAGGGAAGAAAGTGAAATATTTAGAAGCTTTTGTTTACAAGTATTTAAAAAAAGAGTGGAAGTTCAAACATCTTGGAAGAAAGATGTGGTGGCTGTAATAAGAAAAGATGGTAAAGACCCAGTTTCATACAAACCCATTTCAATTTTAAATAATGATTATAAAGGGTTTATGTCTATACAAGCTAAAATATGGCAAAGGTATTGCCAAAATTGATAGCTATGGACCAATGTGGTTTTGTGGAGGGTAGGCAAACATTTAACATTAATGTAACAATGAGCAGAATCTAAGAAAATACTGCTGCTGTTGGTGGGTCTTGATGTACAGAAAGCACTTGACAGAGTAAGACGAGATTTTATGAGTAGGGCAATGGAAGCATTTGCATTCACTAGTATAATAAGGTTAATTAGGAGGATATATGAGGGATTGAAAATGAGAATTTAAATGGAAGGGTTACTCTCTGATAAGTGGTATCTGAACAAAGGAACCAGGCAGGGGTGTTGCCTTTCCTCTTTATTTGCTTTATATTTACAGCCTTTCCTCTTTATTTGCTTTATATTTACAGCCACCGGCAAAGAAGATAAGGGACTCAGAAATTGAAAGATACGATTGGTATGGTAATCAGGAAAAGTTGGCTATATTTGCATACATTATTATTTTGTATTAAACCACCAAGAAGGAAAAATAGTCCAAGAAACGACTCAGCCAATATATCCAAAGAATTTATTTTATAGTACCAACAATTGATGTTCTCCAGCGCCTCGGCATAAGCCTTTTAACAGAGTATAACAAAACCCATTTCTCATTCCTTTATATAGTAAAAAACTATTCTAATAAAACAATTAAAAAACACTTAATTACAGCAGCCATTTCCAGTCAAGCTCTCTATTTAACCCCTTAGGGTGTAGAGTGTCAAATTTTAAAATAAACAGTGCTTCTTTCCATTGTAGTTTATTCTTCAAGCACATACCTTTCACACAATGTACTTTTTCCAAAATTGTGCCTGTTAAATTCTTACCATCACTGTTATGATATTTTTAAAATGAAAGCCTAAAGGGCTTTCTACCTTTTCATTTTTAATATTTCTCAGATGTTCTAAGAACCTGACTCGAAAACTCCTTTTGATTCACCTATGTAAAATAAATTGCATTCACATTTGAGTACATAAACAATACCCTCTGTGTTACAACTAAAATTACCATTCACATTAAATTTCTTTCCATTTATACAGTCAAAAGAATTTACTGTTTGGTTACATATACTACAATGACCACATGCTTTAAAACCATAATCAGAAATACATTTAGTTAAACTGGCAGCAGAAAAAATAAAATAAGCATGAACTAGCATATCTTTAATACTTTTTCCACGTCTATAAGACACCACAGGTTTTTGAGGTAACAATTCACCCAAGCAGGGATCTTGTAACAAATGTGTCCAATAAAACATAACAATTTCTACTAATTTCTCTGTATATGTTCCATATGTTGTAACAAAAAACATTTTATCCACTTGTTGATTATACACATTTTTATCTGATTTAGCCCTATATTTTACTTGTTTATGAGTCTGATTATTAAAATTCAAATTATTTTTAGCTTGTTCTACACTTTCTACACTATAACCTCTTTTGATAAATTTCTGACAAGTCAACTCAATTTCTAATTCTTTTTGTTGTTCATCACTAGTTGATCTTGAGATTTGCAATAATTCATTCTAGGGAAGTGCTGATATTAGGTGTGGAGGATGGCAACTAGTCCCATTAATTAAATTATTCACACCTTCAAATTTATGATGCACTGATGTTACTACCTTATTACCTCTAACATGCAAATTTACATCCAAAAATGTAACTTTGTCTCCCCACTGAGCTCTATCAAACTTTCTACCAAAATTATTACAGTCTAGGTCATGAATAAAATTATGTACATCTAAACTACCCCCTTCACATAGAAAGATTAAATCATCTATGTAACGATAATATTCTATTACATGACTTCTGAAAAAGCACATTCTATATAGAAATTTGGTTTCAAAATAACCCATAAATAGATTTGCATATACTGGAGTGAAAACTGCTCCCATCGCTGTGCCTTTAATTTGTTGATAAAGAATTTCATTAAATTCAAAAAAATTATTTTTAAGACAAAACAGTATTAAATCAACTGTATAATAAGTAAGTGGAGTTTCACCCAAATGAAATTTAAGAGCTTCCACCCCTAATTCATGTGTAATATTAGTATACAAATTTTTAACATCTACTACTATTCAGTACCTATTTTCATTCCACTGAATTTTATTAATTTTCTCCAAAAAGTCAAAGGTGTCTCTAATATAGGAAGACAACTGCACAACCTTTGGTAAAAGTAATTCATGCAACACAATTCCTATATTATGAAGAAAATAGTTGCAAGCAGACACTATAGGATGACCCGGGGGGTTATATCTATCTTTATGTAGTTTAGGAAGACAGTAAAATTTAGCCATAGTACAATTTTCTATGGAAAATTTCCTCTCTATGTCTTTTTTGGTAAAATAGCCAAGTCTATACCCCCTATTTATCAGTTCATTATATGCTGACAATGCTGTTTCATATTCCTTCCATATAGCAATTCTATATACTTCCTCATTATTTAAATTATCCATACACATCTTATAATACTGTTCTACTGTCATTATAACTAACTTATTACCTTTATCTGAGGGCTTAAATAAAATATCTTTTCTACATCTCATCTTCATTAAAGCCTCCCATTCATTTTTAGTTAGATTATAAGACACTTTTTCTTTTTTCTCAAAAATATCCTGCATAGAATAATTCACTATGCTGGAAAAACATTTCACTGCCTCATTAGTAAAAGGAGGTATATAGTTACTTTTTATGCTAATCCCATTTGCCGGTAATAGACAGTAAGCATTCACAGTTTCATCATTCTTAAAAAAAGAATCACAAGAAAAAAATTCCATAGAAGTTGTTTCATTCAAAGAATCATCCATATCAAAGGAATTAGTTACTTGTACATTTTTTTCTTTTGACTTTGAAAAAAAGCACAAAAGATGTAACTTTCTTACTAGCTTAGAAACATCTATTTTAAATGTATGCATATTAGAAACAACAGTAGGAATAAACTTAATGCCACAATTTAATACTGCTTATTATTTTGTACCTGATAAATGCAGAAATGGACATTTCAGTGCTGTAGAACATTTTCACGTCTTTTCAGGATACAAAATTAATGAAGATAAAAGGTTCAGTAATACCTCATCTTATCATGCCCCCATAAATATGAGTGTTTAGGAGTATAGATTAAAAGGCTTCTGTTATTTAAGCTAAGGATATGTGGAAAGAGACTAAACAAAAGATAATACAAAAACTGAAAAACAAAAAGATCTTGTTTATGGATATGGATAGTAAGATACAAGCAGACAAAATGTTTTAGCCCCTTTAGCTTTATATGCAGGCCAGGCCCATTTTTACCAATGACAGTAGAAGCTGTGGACAATAATTAATAGAGAGTAGAAGGAATTTATCTGGGAGATGAAGAGGCAAGGGTGAAGTGGGACAAGCTGATCTTTCCAATAGAAGATTACCTGATGTTCCTGATTTGAAGGGATATTTCGGAGCTACACAATTTAGACTCGTATATATAACACACAAAGTTAAAATTCAAAGTGGAAAGGGATGATGATGAAGTGGGAGCTTTCAAGAAATAAATGAGTGGGATTTTGGATGCAGACCCTTAAGGAGAACAGCAGCAGCCAAATAAAATATTATATTCAAAAAGTAGAAGTATTCTAAGAAATAAGCCAGCACGAGAATGGACAAAGGTGATTTTGCTTACAGGGATGACTCCAAGTACAGATGGACATAATAGGGAAGAGGGGGCTGGAGTTTACTGGAGAAAATTGACAAAGGAACCACGGTATTGGGAGCAAATAACTAGAGAAGGAAAGATAACAGAACGGGGTAAGGCCATGAAGACATTTCGACTGCAGGCTAGAGAGTATAGTCAAATACAAAGTAAAAGGGGAATCCTAAGTGAAAGACCTGCTCTAGTACAGTTTTTGGTTGAATGTAGAATGGAAGCTACTGTTAAACAAGTTATAATTATTAGAGCATATAAAATACTGCACAATACCTATAAGAATCAATCACAGAAGCATAGAAAAGATCGAGAAGAAAGGCTGGATAAGCAATTTACAAGGGAACAATGGGAGGACATATGTATGGCTCCCAAGTTTAGAAGGTTTAGGATTTTTTGCTTGTTAAGTGTTTGCATAGGTATTTTTATACTCCAAGTAGACTCCAAAGAATTTTCCTCAGGCAGATGACAAATGTTGAAGGTGTGAATGAGAATAAACACGTAACTGGGAACATATGTTCTCAGAGTGTAACAAACTGGCAAATTTCAAAAATTCCTTATAGAGTACCTTATCAAAAATATTGAGTGAGCAAATGAGTACAACAAAAGAAATTATTCTTTTGAGCTGGGACACAGAACCTGAATTGCCTAGACAGAGTAAGGCCTTGTTAAATTTAACTCTGGTGGCAGCCAAAACATAAACAATTGCTAGAAAATGGAAGTCAAAGTCTAAACCAGCTGTATCTAAAGTATTGAATATTGTAACAGAGAGAAAAGAAGTGGAAGTGGGCTCTTTTAAAAACAGAATGAGCAAATTACATAGAAATAAATGGAAATTATGGGGACAATACATGCAAAATAATGTTCAGGAGGAAGAGGGAGGTTTAAGGGAAGGCAGGAATTGAACAATTTATATAATGGTGGACAGATGACAGTTATAAAAAAGGAACCTATGTGATGTATAATGCATCTCACTGAAAACATGTTAATATGTTTTTTCTTTTAAAAAAAAAAATATGTGTATATATATATATATATATATATATATATATATATATATATATATATTTTTTTTTGCCTACGCCTGACATGATAATTTAATAAAGGTGTTAAAAAAAAAAACAATGCATAAAGTATTTGCAGCCCATCCATTACTGCAAGCTGAGACTGTCTGTCTACAATGCTAGTCAAAATGTTTCGGTCACTAGAGGGCAGGTAAGGGAAGATGAGTTAATGAAAGACACCAACTCACTCATTTCTTTAGATAGTGGAAAGGGATATATATATATATATATATATATATATATATATATATATATATATATATATATATATATATACACACACACACACACGAGTTCACTTTATAATCCTGAAATATTGAATTTCAGAATCTCAAGATCATAAAGCCGAAACCTTAAAATCCCGAAACCCCAGAAGCGTGAATTTCAAAATCGCGACTCCTATACTAACTATACATCACACACAAACACATACACACACCTTCCCCCCACACACAAACCTACACTACATACAAGATGGGGGGGGCAAGTACCTCCACACCCCCCTACTTAAACATACTAACTCAAGGTCGCACTACACAGACAAACACATGAAAACACCACCATACAAGCTAAATTCACTAGCACATACACATCACTGTAACAAAACACACTGACACACACTAAAGCCCCTAATCAACACCCTTAAACATAAATACTTACCTGAATCTCCAGCTATCCATTCACACAGTGCAACACCAGAAGCACTAATTCAACATCTCCAGACTTCGGGATTTTGAATTTCGCGGTTCTGGGGTTTCGGAGTTTTGAGCTTTTGGCTTTATAATCTCGGGATTCTGAAATTCGATATTTCAGAATTTCAGAATTATAAAGTGTTCCTATACATATGTATATATATATATATATATATATATATATATATATATATATATATATATATGTTCATAGGTTGGTACTAGGCTATCGACCCTTCCCTGGATATTTCTTCCCACAATATTTACTTCTCTGGACCCCTGTCTAGCAGGGCGACTGACATGATTCCCGGGGAGAATTTCCTATCTCCCATCCAATCATCAAGGTTCTTTTTGAAGACAGCCAAGGAGGCGTTCTGCTTGACATGTATGGGCAGTCTATTCCTGAGTATGGGGAGCCTCTGGGTCAGGAACTTATCCCTCCAGCATGTTTTGTTCATTGTGATGACAAGGTTTATATCCCTGCAGTGTGTGGCTCTGAGGGATTGGGATTTCTTTAAGTAGAGCATGTCCAACAGCTCAGGGTTTGACATGGCCTTGTGTGTTAAGCAGAGATTGCCTCTGAGTAGACAATATGCCACAGAGTATAGCTGGGGTTTTTTTAGATGGTCAGCATATGGCCTCTGCTTTAGGCATGTGATTCTTTTAGTGAGGTATTTCTGTGGCTTTTCAGCTGTTGCAGATGTCTTGTGAAGTACATGCAAAACGGGGCATTATACTCTATAATGGGTCTAATGAGGGATGAGTAAAGTGGGACAATGACCACCTTTTTTCTGGATGAAAAGCCCTTAGTGATGAGGTGTGCCATAAAGAAGGATTTCCTGACTGCTGTGGCAATGTAGTTATTGAAAGTGAGACCACTGTCCACCTGTGTCCCTAAGTCTCTCATCACACTTTCGATGTTTAGTGTCCTGCCACCTATGTGGTAATTCATGGGTAAATGTTTTTTTCCAAAGGGGATAACTATACATTTATTGGCATTAAGCTTGAGCCCATGGCTCTGGCACCAGGCATCTGTTTCTGTAAGGCCCTTTTGTAGAATATCCACATCATTTGGGGATTCAATAACGGCTCCCGGTTTGCAGTCATCTGCAAACTTTGTTAGCCAGAGTCCCTTAGTGTTGACCTGTACTTCAGAGAAGTAGATGCCAAACAAGAGTGGCCCCAGGACTGAACCCTGAGGTACTCCACTTGTCACTTGTCTGGAGCTGGATTTGGAGTCAGCTACTTTTACAGTCTGGGTTCTGTCAGTAAGCCAGTTGGCAACCCCTCGAGTGACATAGGGATTTATGCCCAGCTTAGTAAGTTTATCTATGATTCCAGAGTGGGGGATGGTGTCGAAGGCCTTGGAGAGGTCCATATAGGATGTGTGGACCGCCTTATCCTCGTCCACAGCTCTGGAGACTGATTCGAAGAAGTCAATCAGATTCAGGAGACAAGATCGTCCCTTCACAAACCCAAACTGGGTGGGGTCCATTGTCTGAAGGTTCCCAACGTCTTTGTTTATAAGTTCCATGATAATGCGTTCCATGCCCTTGCAGATCAGGCTCGTCAGACTGATGGGACGGTAGTTCCCGGGATCTAAGGCAGATCCTCCCTTGTGGAGCGGGATAACTGTAGCTGTGCGCCACTCAGTGAGCACGAAGCCTGAGGTGAGGCTATGATTAAACATGACACTTAAGTGAGGTGCCAGTTCATTTTGTAATTCATGTAGTACACAGCCTGGGATGTCATCTGGTCCCATGGATGCTGTATTCTTAGCTTTGGGGAGTGCGGTTTCTACCTGTGTGGCTGTGATTATTGGAATTTGGCAATCTTTTGGTATTGAGATGGGCCCTTTAGGGGGTGAGAGGGGGGTGAAGTTGACACTAAATCGCTCTGCCAGGACATTGGCAATATCCTTGGGATCAGTATATTTAATGCCATTCTGTTGTAGCTCAGAGCAGATCTGAGCATTGCCATTTAGATTCTTGACATAACTATAGAATGCCCTGTGGTTGTCTTTGTAAACTTTGGCAATTTTATTTTCGTAACTAGCTTTTGAGGACTTTATGAGGGATCTCAGCTTCTTACTAGGGCTGGTGAGGGAGATTTTTGCATCCCGGAATTTTCCTCTTTTCTGCAACAGTTTCTTCCTTCTGTTGTAAAGTTTGTTTATAGCAGGGGACCACCAGATTGCTTCCTTTTTTGGAGAAGAGCATCTTGGTTCTATTTGGGATGGCACAACTCATGCATGAGTGGATGTGCTCGTACAGTGCCTTAGTGTAGGATCTGCAGTTGAACTTCCAGATCCCGTCTGTGTGGGTGTTGTGAACTTTGTCACTTCTGACTTCAGTAGCATGAAGTTGGCTTTGGAGAAGTTTTTTAAGGAGGTTTCCTTACTGGGGGGTGGGGGTGGGATGTGGATGTTAAAGGTGATTTGCTTATGGTCAGACCTGACTAATGTGGGGGTGACCACTGTTGTGGATTATCTATCTCCCATGTTGGTAATGACCAGGTCTAGGATATTGGAGCCCCTGGTGGGACAATGGATTAGTTGATCCAGGGCGGTGGAATTTATGAATTCCAAGAACCGTTGGGAAAAGGAGTTGGTACCCGAGTAGTTTTCCCAATTAATGGCAGAGTAGTTGAAATCACCCAGTATTAGGGTGTTTGGTTGTATTTTAATATTTTCCAGTATGTTTAGAAAGGTGTAGTAAGAATCTTGGGGCATGGTGGGGGATCTGTAGCAAGCTACAATTTGGATTGCAGTCTTACCTAGTGTTAGTTGCACCTGGAGAATTTCAGATGCATTGTGTTGGGCAACTAGCCTGGAGGTGTGAATATCTTGGTGAATATGGACACTCCTCCACCTTTAGTGTTTCGGTCTTGGTTTTGTGCCCAAAAAGTGTGGTAAGAATTGTAGCCTGGTATTGCAGGGGTGCTCTCTGGAGCCTTGAACCAGGTCTCAGTTACTGCACAGATATCGATGTTCTCCATTTTTAGGAGTGCCTCGAGAGAGTGAATTTTGAGGTTTGGACTTCTAGTATTGAGTAGCATTACCTTCAGATTTTGCATGCTTTTATCTGTTCAGGTGGTGGTTTTATCCTTTGAACCTTGGCTAAAAAAGGCACTACAGGGGTGGCAAGAGCTTTAGCCAGTAACCTGAATCCCAGGGGTGACAGCTGCAGACCATCTCTGGCAAAGAATCGTGGTTTGTCGATCATGTCTTCCCAGGCAGACAAATACTGGATCCCCTTTGAATGACACCAGAAGCTTAGCCAATTGTTGAAGTCAATCATGTTGTCTTTATATTGTGGTAGTTATTACAGATTTAGCTTTGATGAGGAGCTACACTGCAGAATAAATTGTTGATCATGCCAGGTAAGTCAAATGTCTTTATTTAAATGGTGTAGTATTTGAGAATGAGGTGCCTTCTGTAGAAGGTTGGGTGCCGGGCTGGCAACTCGATACCGTAAAACTCCACTGCCAATCATGAGCGGACAGGTGATCCGCTGTGGCGATCCCTAACCGGGAAAAGCCGAAAGAAGAAGAAGAAGAAGAAGACTGTGGTATCATTCTGAGTGAAGGCAGGATGTTACTCAGGGCTAGGGTCATACCTGCCTGGGTCACATGATCCAACAGCTCTTCCATGTCTCTTTTCATGTAGTCCAGGGAGGTACGTCTCAAGTCATTCACTCCAGCATGGACAATGACATAGTCGTATTTGTACTTGTTGTGGAGTGACTTGAGTGCATGCATTATGTGGTGGATCCTGGCACCAGACAGGCAGCTGACTGTAATTTTCTCCTTCTTCAGCCTGGTGAGTGGGACATCAGTGTGCCTGACTATAGAGTCACCTATGACTAAAGTGTTGGGTACATTGTCTTGCTTTAGGGGCTGTTGTTGGGTGGCACACTGGTGTTGTGAGCTATGTGTCGCTTTGGTTGTGACTGGTGTTTGTTTGCATTTTGGCTTCGGTGGTCCTTGTTGCTTGGGCAGGTTAATGTTAAGGGCATCCGCATATGTGGGTTTAGTGTTGATATGTGTGGGTGTTGATGGTGTGGGTTTTGAGGGGCTATGAGTTGCTTGAGGTGTAATGCAGGTGTTAACCTTCTCGTCTTGACTGTCTAACACAATCTTGGCCGGAGAGAGCTTTGCTTCCAGTTTGGCTATGTAAGTGCATCTCTCGCAGGTTGTAGTGTTGGGTGGTAGGAGGACAGGATTGTGTGTGTACATGAGGCAGTTGCCGCACTGCCCCAGTAAGCCCAGATTCACCAGGTGGACAAGAGAAATCACCGTAAGCCGACCCTTGGACATGCCTGTTTAGGTGCTTGTTTTATAAAGTTTAAGAGCTGTGTTCCCTTACCTTTTCAAGGTACTTTGCAATTATAGGCTGTTTAGTGCCTATGATTAATTTCTCCTTACTGACAAGGACAGCTGAGTGCTTGAATCAGTTTCAGGCTTCCTAGTGCTTTCTTGTAAAGTTTAAGAGCTGTTTTTCCTTACCTTTGCAAGGTACTTTGCAATTATAGGCTGTTTAGTGCCTATGTATAGGATGAATATATATAAATATATATATATATATATATATATATATATATATATATATATATATATATACACACACACACACACACACACACACACACACACACACACACACACACACACCATGGTGCAAGTATAGCCTGTGATAGAGACACAAACAGCATTAGATTTCTAAAGTGACAACAGGGTCCTTACATTGGGCAAAACTTCTCACAAAATACTAGCTGACTCAAGATAACACACTATATTCTTGTAGTTTCATTTCTTCAAGTGTTTTGGGTTTCTAATACCATCACAGGAATGGACCCTATTCCTAAGTCAAAGTATGATTAAGGTTCATGAAATTAATACTGTGTCAGTCTTTGATGTTAGTCAAAAGTGCTCTTTACAGTATTCACAGTGTACCCAGAACTTACTCCTTCTGCAATTCATATGTAGTTACATGCATCGGTAGAATATCTAAATAAGGCTTTAAATTATTTTTTATGAGACCTATTGCTCCTACTACTACTGGAACTATCTGGGCATCCTTCCTCCATATTGTCTTTATTTTTGCCTGTAAATCCTGGTATTTATCAGTGGTACTTTTGCCTTCTTTTCATGGACTGCTATATCTGGCATTCTTCCATCTGTTTTTTGAACTGTTGACAATAGATGATCCTGTGTGATATAGATTTCATCATTCTCTATAATGCTTTGTGGCTCATGTTTCCAATGCTTTTCAACTGCTTCAATATTTTTTTATTTATTTTATTTATTTACAGTTTGATTACCGGGATAGTCCATTGGGCCGAAAAGAGCTAATTTCCAATAGAGGTCCAGGGAGAAAAGCTCCATGTACAAATTATGCAATACAGTTGAAAATTAACATATACAGAAATACAGAAATTGTTACATAGTAATTTGTTTTAGCTATGCAATAAAAGTAAGTAAATATATAAAAACAAGTATAAAAACAATATATAAAAAAAAAAAACAGCAATCATGGTGCTGCATGCTCTGTCTCAGCATCCAAAAGCAGAATACAAGTAAATTGCACATGGTATAACAGAGTAGAGGCCTGTGCCTGAATGAGCCATAATTTGAATTCTAGAGAAAGAAGGTAGACGGGGTTGCAAGTTGTGCAAGTGTAAGAGTTTGTCAGAAATAGTAGTGAGTAAATTAAAATTAAAAGAGAAACAGATAACTACAGTGAAAATCAGTAATTAGAACTGAAGTTGAGAGAAAAAGGAGGACAGGGAAATGGGGGGAGGTGGAGAGAAGTCAGGTAGGGTGAGAACAGGAGCATTCCCAGTGAGATGAGAGGTGGGAATGACGCAAGGTCTTAAAGGTGGATTGTATGTTGGTGGTACGTATATGTGGTGAAAGGGAATTCCATAGGCGTGCTAGAGAGAATGATAATAGAAGTTTGCCTGGAGTGCGTGCTGGTTTGTACACTTTGAGAAGGTTCTGGTTGTTAGATCTATATAGTCTATCAGGCTGATGCATTTTGAGAGTAGAAGCAAGATGGGGGCAGAGAAAGGGTTTGAAGATGAGTTTACATGCGTTAGTTGCATGTAAGAGAGATAGTTAGGCAGTTCTAGCAAACTTAATTTGTGGAGAGTGTCGCAGTGGTAAGAGGAGGATTTGGTTCCAGTAGCAAACTCTGAGATTTTATTATAGCAGGAGGCTATTTTTTTCTTAAGACAGCTTTGAAGATTAGTAAGAAAGGGGGAAGGAATGAGGCAGGCGGTTGAGAGGACATGCTTGCTTGAGGGAGTAAGATAATGGTTGTGGCAATAAAGCATGCCTAGTTTTTGGTGGATTTTCTTTATACTACTTTGCAGATAAATATCAAATTTTAATTGTTCATCAATAAGGACACCTAGAAGCTTTGCATAGGGGACGATTTCGATAGAGGTCTCGTTTTGGTTAGTTATGGAGATGGAGTTCTTGCCTATTTTGGTAGATTTGGAAGGAGTAAATATCATGATTTTGGATTTAGATGGGTTGAGTGCTAGGTGATTATTTAACATCCAGCGCTCGGTAGCAAAGAAGGCTTCTTGGGTTAGTTTCAAGAGCTTGAGGAGGGATCCAGCAGAGGAGATGATTGTAGAGTTGTCACGTATTGGACAAGTTTAGTATTTGGGATACATTGATGGAAGTCATTTATGAATATGTTAAATAGTAGAGAACCTAATATAGAATCCTGAGGTACACCTGTTTGAGTATTAAGGAAGGAAGGTGTGAAGTTTTTCCACTTGACAGCTTGTTGCTCATCAGAGAAGTAACTGGAGACCAGTTGATAGAGAAGGTGGATAGATTGAGATGAGAGAATTTGGACAAGAGGAGATTGTGCAAAATGGTATCAAAGGCTTTAGAAAAGTCTAGGAGGAGTGTAGATATGATATTGCCAGAGTTGCATGCATTGACATTTCGAGGAAGGAGAGGACAGCGGTGGTGGTGCTGTGTCCAGGTCTAAATCCGTGTTGTGTGGGCATTAGCAGATTAAGAGGTAGGGTAGTAGTTGTAGGTGAATACATTTTTTGAGAATTTTTGAGCTAGGGGATAAGATGGCAATTGGCTAGAAATGAGATATCTCAATGTTGTTGCCCCTTTTGTAAAGGGGAATAATAAAGTTTTTTTTCCAGGGTACATAAGATTCTTGAATTGAGTGATTTATTAGGCTGGAGATGGGAAAGGCTATGCCATCAGCAGCTAACTTGAGGAAGTTAGATGGAAGGTCATCAGGGGCATTTGGACACGGTTTCAATTTCTGTAAGAGTTTTTTTATGGTGGAGACAGGAATGAGTTTGATTGTGAAAGGGGTGAGATGAGAAATTAGTTGTTTGAGGAGGATTAATTGGGGGAGATAGGTGGGATTGTTTGCACAATCCCCAGTGCAAAAGTCTTGCCGCATTATTATGCCTTTTAGTATACAGATCCTCAGCTATTAGTGTATCACACCCAGCAACAACATTCGTTAGTTTCCAGTTCTGTTTTACAGAAACTGTATTTGTCTATTCTCCCACACGTTCAACGGACTTTGTAAACCAACATGTACGTAGTTCACTATCCTAGGCCACCAATATTGACTTTTCATCTTTTTTTTTTTTTAAATTCACCTCTCTTTAACCATTCCTGTGTCAGATCCTGACTGACATGTGGTTGTTCCAAGAGTTTTCTTCTCCTTATAGTCTGTTTTTTATTTGGCACATTCAGTTGCTGCATTATATTTGTGTACTTCTGGTATGATTTCCATTCCCAAATCAAACTGAAGAAATCAAAGAACAAACCCAAAAAAGCAACAAAAGTGGTACCTGGAAGGTGAAAACTCCCTATCAATTAATCAATGTGTACCATAAATTATTTAGATGAAGTATAAATGGAGCTGGATGTAGTAGTTTATCTTGTTGTCTGAAGAAGTTTGGCTACTAGCCGGACAAAAAGCGATTTGAATAAAATTGTGTGCTTAACTTTTACATTTTGTGGATTTTGTTAGTCTTCGCAGTTTTCACCTTCCAGGCGCCACTTTTGATGATTTGCATTCCGGCTTGACACCAATATGCTTCTGCTAAGCTAAGCAGGAAAGTCATCCTAGACCGTGTTCTCCTCATGTTTTAAAAATTTCACTATGCTTGGATATGGTGAGGTCAGCAGATATGTACGCAGTCCTACAATTGCAGATCTATACATGTAATCAATTTTGAGGAAGCCCATACTTCTTTCAGAACGAAGAATATATATCATTGGTATACACTGATTTTTGTACATCAACTGATGAGCATGAAGCATTTTTCTTGTTTTCCTGTCCAACAGATTAAATACCTTTTGGGGCCAGTCAAGCACCCCCAAAAAGAGCAAATTGGTTTACAGCTTGGAATTTGTTCCTAGATGTCATGGCTGTTTTCAATATTCATATTAGTTTTCTAAAATATTCCTTACGGAGTTTGGTTTGCATTTGTTCATGTTTTTTGTCAACCCTTTATCAATTCCAAAATATTTATGCACTCTGTCCTGCTCAAGCTCCTTTATATCACATTCCTGTCTCAGACTGATATTTTCCTGGTGTTGCAGATTTCCTGCTTTAAATGTTACTTTTGCACATTTACCAAGACTAAATGACATTCTTATATCATCTGAGAAAGTTTTGTCCACTTGCATTTGTGCTTTCTACTCCTCGTCTGATGAGCTATACAGTTTTAAATCATCCACTAAAAGATAAGTCATTAAACTTTGTTTTCTGTGAGCCAAATTGTAACCATGACCTAAAATGCTTAGTAGACAGCTTAATGGGTTAAGGGCAAGACAAAAAAGCAGTGTTGACAAAGTCACCCTGGAATATCCCCCTTTGAATTTTTATCTCGGGGATAATCATTTGTTCTTTATCGTGGATTAGCTGCAAAGTGGTTTGTCACTGCAATGTAACTTTCAATGTAGGGTGCATCTTACACATTTGTAAGCACTCCCTTAGCCATGAATGTGGGATGCTGTCAAGTGCTTTCTTGTAATCGGTCTGTACCATACTTAGATTCTTCCCCTTTTAACAATTCTCCCCTATGACCTTGTTTAACAACAAATTACCCTTTGCTCCATATGACTTTCTATCGTTACCCTGCTGTTCTATTGCCATGATTGAGCTTTATGCTAAATTAGTAGAAACTTTATCCATATCAATTCCTCTATATAATTTAGACATTTTTAGAAGGTAAGTTTTTGATCTATAGTTTTTAGGACAGCTTGTAAGGTCACTCTTAAGGAGGAAATTCATTTTTCCCCATTGTAAGCCAGGTTGGTGTCTGTGTGTGATGCGCATACAGGGAATTCTTACTCAGGGCTAAATCTCTGTGTAAAGAATTTAATACTTTTAGCCAGAAGTTAGGTACTTCATTGGGCCCACCTGAGCCTTTCCAGTTAAGAGCTTTCCTTAATTTTGTTTCAAGTTTTTCTGGCGGTTACTTCATCCCATTTCATATCATGTACATATGAACTTCTTACTGTTTCTTTTACTTCTATCCACTCAGCATCTTTCTTATGTACCACAGCGTTTCATTGATATTTCTCCAAAATGTTTTATTTCTTCTTTTTTTTGTGCTGTTTTTATTCCTTTGCTTTGTTTCCCAATTCTATAAAAATATTCTTGCTTTCTGGAAGGACTGATGCATGTTAAAATGCCCTCATCCTTACAATGTCAGGGAACCAGTGGAGAATCATAAGCTCTTCTCTAAAACAGTAGTATACTGGACAGAGGGTTACTGAAATAAAATGCCGATTACCAGAGGTTAGCAAGAATGAGAACTGCAAAATAAAAAGCTTCCACCTAATTATGTCCTCTAAGTGAGCAGTGTAGATGTTCAAAATGACAGTTCATCAAATGAATTACAGTTTATTATATATAGTTTGCCAAACTAAAATTTTATTACATTTATGCATTTGTGTATCAGTTGGCAAAGTAAAGGCCTGCAAATTTATATGTGGGACTACATGAGATGAATTGCTGATGCATACTTATTGGAGACAAAACGCTCGGTCAGAAAAAGGGTGGGGTTTGGTTTCTGGAGACTAACTATTTTGATCAGTGACCTGCCAGGAACAAATTATATTTAGTCAGATGGAAAGCACCCGCCATCCAGTGTTTGTGTGTTTTCATTTTGATGGAGCATTTTGAGTAGCAACATCCTTTTAGGGGTTGGTTTGTAATCTTTGTAGTATTTCCCATGAACAATACCAATCATTGTGTATTTTCACTTTCAAGAGATTCAGTTTAACTGCACCTACCTTATTTTCAGCTGTGATTCTCAAGTAATCTGTTCCAATGCACAGAATATCATTCTGCAGTTCTTCACTTCCCCTCATTTTTCTACAGTTGGAGCTCCCTTATCACTATGTGTTCCTTGGCATATACACAAAATGTAGAGGCAAACTGTGGTACATATTAAAAAGTCCTCTCCTAAACAACCTAACAGAGGCTGAAGATGAAATTGTAAAATGCTTTAACAATGATGGCTAATGCTTAAGATGGCTTCTATAGTCTGAATTCAATTCAAAGAGTGACTTCTCTCCCTTTAAAAGCACAGCATATCAGAGATAGTTATTAATAACTGCAGGAGTGCAGAAAGAGTTTATGATTTTACTGCATCACATTTCTATAAATGTAGCTGGTTTCAGGTCTTCTCTCACTGTAGTGACTCTGAAGTAAACAGAAATGCTACTTAAACATCACGTTTGCCCAAAGACTTGTGCATAGTTTTCTCTCTCTATTTTGCAACTTTAACTCTTGTTTGCCACAAGTCTTATTTACTGCCTCCAGTAGTACAAGTCTTTGTACTGAATTCTTTTACTACTCTCACCCAAACATTCTTTGCAATCATCTTAAGTTTAACACTTAATTTTTCAACTGCCCTCAGCCGACTCTAAGATGCCATCTCCCATTTCTTAGGCTTAAAATTAACATGACCCTATTATGCGTTCACTGGATTTCCCATTGTGTTCGACAAATCTTTCTCTCTACACTATGGCATCAACCAGCCAAAAGAAAACTATTCCTCTTCCCCTCCTTTTGTTTAACTTGAGGTCCACATTAACTCAGATCATTTAACTCATTTCAGTTGCTCCTTTTAGTAGTTTACTAGCTCCTTAAACATATGCTATGCCAAGGATACCCTATTGCCAAATTACTTTCTCCAGTTTGCTTGACTCCAATTTTTTTCCCACTTCAGTGAGCAAAATGCCCCCATCACTGTTCCCCTCAGCACACAGATATCCACCACATTTGTTTAATCAGTTTTCACCTACTGCATGCTGTAAAAACAGAATCAGCTTTGTCTTCTCTTTGGTTCCACTGTTACCTATTTGATTGTTCTCTGTACACCAATTAACTTCTTTTGTTTATGTTCTATGCCTTCTAAATGCCACACATACTCAAATTGTATGTTCTCACCCTTTATTTTATACCTTTAATAATGTCTAGTTGACTGCAAAAGTTGTCGCTTGCACTTTCATTCATTCTACCTTCCTCGACACGTTTAACTCCTCCCTGTTTTGCCCGTCTACCACAGCAAGTCGTGTTTTCCTGCAGGTTCTTTAAATTTCTAACCTCACTTGCTTCTGGCAGTCACTAAATCTATAGGTCAAATACGTCTGGTTGACAAAAGGACTCATCACACCACATCTTATAGTAAACACCGGAAATTTATTTTTCTCGTCAACCATCTACCTGATCAATACCCCCTATTTTTATCTGTTGCTACCTGTATGATAATGGAACTGTTCTTCATCCGGTCTGCACCATTATATCATATCACTGATTAGACTGAACAGATGGCCAGCAAAAGTTCTCATGCACCACACTACCTTTTATTCACTTGTTCACTATTTGCATCAAGGTTTATCATCACCTCATGTACTGCAACTGCCTGCTCTTTGTTTTTCTTCTGCCTCTGGCAAGTAAACTCTTTCACCTCATTTACCACTTTCAACTTCAACCATTTCCTATACTCTACATTCGATGCAACTTTATGATTATATACTTTACGGACCTTTGTTCAACCCATGAAGATTCAGTGTCCTATAATGGAATAAAGAAAGGAAAAAAATGTGTAACTTCACTCCTATCAAGCTGTCAGCAGTACTCCTAGTTTAATTGAATATATATATATATATATATATATATATATATATATATTTTTTTTTAACTACAAGCAGCAAAATGAAAACAATTTCCAAACTCTGTCACACACAAAATGTGCTTAATATATATATATATATATATATATATATATATATATATATATATATATATATATATAAATAATCATTTTTACTTTACAACTGTTAAAAACGATCACAATTTTATATGTCCACAACTGACTATAGATTTCTTAGTCACATATTGCATGTATAGACTGGTCTTTCTGAAGAATAAAAATGGGCACACATTCAGATTTACACCAGTAGAAGGTTCACTTTGCGGACTGCCTAAACATTTTTCTCTCGTAGAGAAAGACAAAATGCAGTGGTTATAGCAGCTAAAAGAATATTGAAAAAGATATCCGAACATAAGAATCCATCCTCAGCATTTTGCAGTAAATTTCAGCAGATCTGTTGAAATTCCACATATGACATTACCAGGAGGAAGGACAACTAGAGATCATCATCTGCATAAATTGTATGGCAGGTTTCAATATCTACCAAATAATTAAACAAATAGATAAAATGTTTCACTTGCTATTGTCTCTGCATATATCAGACATTTTTATACAAGACTTTATGGAGAATCAACTCTGACAAAAATCTCACTGTGCAATTAGCGAAACAAAATTGAAAAACTATGTGGCACGGTTAAATCTTTTCTGTGTGTGTGTTTTCTCCAGCTACCAACTGAAGATAACTGATTACATCACTGCTTTAGAAGAAGCATAAAAAAGTCAAAGATGCCTGTATTCTGATACAATGAAATTACATTAATGTCCTGTATACCTGCTAGAACACTTACATTAATGTCCTGTATACCTGCTAGAACACTTACATTAATGTCCTGTATACCTGCTAGGGTTCTAGCAGGTATACAGGACATTATTAATGTAAGTGTTCTAGCAGGTATACAGGACATTAATGTAAGTGTGATTGTTCATGTCTGCCAACAGTAGTGGTAGATGTGTACAAAATAGTATTTGATACTTTTTTCTAAACCACAGAAAGACGAGAGTGTACACATGTACAAAAGGCTACTGATTTTTTTGTTTCTCTGTAATGAACGTAGGCAAGAATGCAGATGCCAAAACTTCAAAGGCAGTGACAGCATATTCTTTTTTCCAAAAACTAGATGTCTAAAACCACAGTTATCCATTAGCAGTGACACAAACATGATAAATATTAAAGGAAGGCACATTAACTTCAAAACACCAAGACATGTGACTGCTAGGTGTTGGCTCTCAAGGCAGGCAAAACTATTGCATAAAGAGAAAGTTCTGGCCCACTTTCCTCAGCATACAGCATATGCTGCCAAATCTTTCCTGTATCATAAGAGATGCTAATGCAAATACATATGCGATTGCACCTCTGTAAAGTCAGCAAGGCAAGTAAATAGAATCATCAGCTTCAAATCTGGCTTTGTATACTTAACACTACAAGGCATAATTTAAAGCTGGTAAACACAGAAAAATAGCAACAAGGTGATGTCCACATGTGCAAAACCATCTATCACAAGGAATAAAAGACAAACTGGAAAGAGAAAAGGCAGAAAATTAAATGAGAACTTTGAAAGGGAGAGGGAGCTGAATGAGTAACGTACAAGGGAAGAACTAAGAATGCGCATAATTAGAGATGATATGAAATGAATTAGACAGTGGGAGTAAACCTTGTTTAGCATTCCTAGCACAACAAATCTGACAGCTCTTAATATTCTGCAAAACTGTTAACCTCTTCTACGTGCTATTCCTGAGAAACAAGCCTTCAAGATTTCCC
Source organism: Protopterus annectens (assembly GCF_019279795.1). Classification (NCBI taxonomy): domain Eukaryota; kingdom Metazoa; phylum Chordata; order Ceratodontiformes; family Protopteridae; genus Protopterus; species Protopterus annectens. The sequence continues at coordinate 132,798,639 of NC_056744.1, forward strand.
TAGAGAATACATTTTCATTCACAAAGGAAATGCAATGGTGGAATTATCTAATTTAAACCACTTTCATCTACTAGCTCAACTCTTGTCCAGCCATCCTTGATTCAATAAACATTTTGTATTTTATTACCTGCCATAATGTGTCAATTTCCCAAATTGATGCACTGTCCAAATGTGTACAGAGTCTGCTAACAGCACCAATAAATCATTCTGCGTGCTTGTCATACACAGTCTGTTCCTTGTATTAATAAGGTCCATTTGCTTTTACGCCATTTCTCTTATTGCCTTCTGTACATACTGAAAATAAACAATGCATACATAATATCCGCTAGCTCTATTTATTCTGGTCTATCATGTATCGTGATTCTCTTCTGTAGAGAAACCTTCAAAGACGTACCTACCTTTTAATTCATTGTCAGCCTTACTCTTTTGAAGGATATGTTTAATATTACTGCATATCTGCTAATGATCCCCATTCCAAACAATGGTGTAATAGTTTTTTATAACAGGCATTTAGTTTTTCTCCACCTACTACAAAATATACATGAGTGTTCAATCACTATTAAGTGTTTACTCTGGAGTTTTCCTCCATACTTTTCCTTAAGAGATGTAACTTGCATACACATCGGTAGAGATGACTATATTCCAAGTCTGTGCTTTGTTTATGGGAACAACCAAAATCTAATTTCTGTTTGAATAGTTGGCATTGCTCTGAAAGACAAGGTGCTGCTGAATGTAAGCGTAATGCCTGGCTGGAGAGATATTACTTTTATCATGGATAGATGTGGAGGCTTTAAAAATTGGGACAAAAGGTGACACAAAAATGGGTGACAAAATCTGATAAAGGAGAGGATAATGTTAGTAGGTGTGAAGACAAATGCACCATTCATAAAGACAAAGTCAAGTATATTTCTCCTCTTCCAGGGAAATTGGGCAGTTTGATCAAGGGAGTTGCTATTAATGAAATCTAGGAAATACTGGGCATATTTATTGCTAATTGTGCGTGACTGCCAGTTGGTAAAAGAATAACTGAACTTGCGTAGAATTAGGATACCTGGAGTAATAAACAGAATCCAACTAAGTTGCCTAATAATGTCCTCATCTGATACTGAACATGCTCTACTGTTGGGAATGAAGTGGTAACTGACTTGACCAAATGTGATCAAACTTGGAATGATTTTGAATTCAGAACCTTGGAGTATTTGGTGAGAATTTATTTCTGAGTGGATGAAAACAAACACTCCCCCGCTATCCATAGACAGAGTGACAGGTACTGTACCTGTTACATCAGCCCGTTTAGCCTGATGAGTCTGATATGTAAGGCTATGGAGCGCATCATCATGGACCTAATTAACAAGGTTATAGGGAATCTCCAAACTCTAGATCCCACACAATTTGGTTTTGTGAAAGGTAGACTATGCCTGCTCAACCTGGATGACTTCTTTGAGTCAATCCTTCCACATGACATGCTCCAGAGACCTCAACCTCACTACGTCAATCAACAGAACATACTGGAGGGACAGGTTCATAACACAGAGACTGCCCATGCTCTAGGATAGACTTCCCATACATGTCGAGCAGAACACTTCACTGGCCTTCTTCAAGAGGAATCTTGATGAGTGGATGGGAAATTGAAAGTTCACCCTGGGGAATCACACCAGTGGCTCTACTCAATAGAGGCATTGGAAACTAAGGTCGGGTGGTCACTTCTATGGGCTAGGCTTGTAAAGGCTCCATGGCCATTAGCCTAGTACACACATATGAACATATATATATATATATATATATATACATAGATACATACACACACACACACAGAGATATACACAAATATACATACGTATATATGTGCTTGAGCATTAGGTAGACCACCAAATCAGACAATTTATAGTTCAGGCTCCTGGTACTCAACAACTGTAATGCAAGTTGGTTTAGAAATGTATAGGTTGGAATGTCTAACAAATGAACTTTGCCTTAATATGTACTTTGGGTGACTTTGCTAATACATGGAAACCCTGAAGAAACAGGTGAAGTCAAGTCCTGGCAAAGCAGGACAGGCTGTCAATCACCCCCTGTCATACTTGACGCACCTGCACGGATGCATCCCCTGGAATAACACCAGTCATAAATCAACTGTTGAAATCAATTACATTCATTTGAAATTGTGGCATTATTCTCAACAACGACAAGATACCCATCAATACAAGTGTATTACCTGTCTGGTAAATGCATAGAGAGCTCAGCTGTGCATCCTTCCAAGGCAGAGCATTTAAGTAATTCACCTAAATGTGGTGACAAAAAGAGAGCACACCTACTTGGGGTGAAGGGAGCTAAGGCCTCTGGTTTCATTCCTAATCCTGACACAAGACAGACAGCTTACTGTGACTGTGTCCCTTCACAGCCAGGTGAGTGGGGCATCAGTAAGCCTAAATATAGGGTCGTGTATTACTAATACATTATCATGTGTGACTACTGTACTATAACCACAGACGGTCACTGCTGCACAACAGGACAATCACCGCTTGGATAGAAAAGATGGGAGCAGACCTTATTAACATTCAAGAAAATATTGCTGAATAAATTTAAGCTCTAAAATCCTTCCATTCTCATTAGACCAACGTGCAAAGTATCAACATATAAAACTGGTAAAACTTTTCACACAACTTCGTGGCTGGCACTGAGTAATCCACATAAATCTGATTCTCAACCACTATGGATAGCTGAATATAATCATGCCAAAGCGAAAACAGGAAAGAAATTTAACAAATACCTTTAAGCAAAAAGGTTGACAAAGATGATGGACCACCATTTCTTTCATATCACTTTTTGGGGGGATTAAAGAAATATTACCTTATGATTCAAGCATGCCGCAAAGTAGGTTAGAAGTTCTTGAAGCACATTCGTAGGCACTGAGTTCAAAGACATAAAGCAGTCTGGAAATCCTTAAGTACTGTCAAGGTTACATTACATTTAAAATCACACTATTAAACGTAATGTAACATAACAAAGGCAATAGTCAGAATTTTATCATTTTATTAAAAATAGATGCAGTGACTTATCTTTTCTACTTCAAGGAGAGCATAGGAGTTACTGATTATCCATAAACGTGAATGATATAATCCCAGGTCTTATCACTGAAAAATAATCTAATGATATCTTAGAAGTAGATAGAGATATCCACCACTGACCCAGGAAAGTTAGCCTGCTCCATAATGCTGGCTAATAATGATGCCTTATTGTCTCACTGGTAATTTATAACAAGTTATTTGACATTAGCCTTATGGTCTCTGTGCTCCAGGCACAGTGTTTCAGAAAGAACTACAAGCAAAACTGTATTTCAGGCCAGAGTCAGGCCACTCTAAGTAAAATGAACTTTTAAATCTTGAATCTTAAAGCTAGAAATAGTTTGACAGAGTACTCACACTTAATAAAAGATAATCTCCATACCTCTCAACTGTACATATTTTCACAGAATGCCCAGATTTTTGCCTCATATTTTTGGTTCATTTTTCATAAAATTGTGGTTTTCTGGCAAATTAGTGATAGATCATTAAAAAGTGAAATTAGAAAATTATAGACATTTGAGTTTCAGAATTCATACCCTTCAGAAAATTCATGCTAATGCAAAACCGGTTATCCTATCAACTTTCTAAGCTTGTAAGAGCAATATTTAAAAATTGTCCCTATTTTTGGGCCTCTGTCCCACTTTTATTTATGGCTTTGTCCAGATTTCTTGCTCTAGGAGATTGAGAGGTATGTGACTACCTCTACAGCTTAAGGTTTGCCATCCCCTATTTTATTTGTTATTAACTCCTATACTTTACCTGTACAGGACAGTACAACAAAAGTGCATTGCATTCTACAGTAGGCTAAATCACAGTAGTAGAAACTTGCACAGTTATTAGACCACGTGGATATTCCCCTTTGTATTACATGAGATATCCCAATTGTCTTCTTAACTACTAAGAAGACATTTTGATCAAAGCAATGGTTGTTGTATATCAGTGTGCCTTCCACTGTGACTGCAAGCTTTCAGAAAATGAACATTGGTTATTAAAAAAAAAAATCAGCATCCACAGTATGTTCCCAAAGAGCAGGGACAGTACATTTTTAACATTTCATAGGCTCATAGGTTCATAGATAGGTACTAGGCTATTGGCCCTAGGGCCTATATAAGCCTAGCCAAAAAGGTACCCTGGCTTTCGCCACCCTTCCTGTGCCCCTGTTGAGCAGAGCCACAGAAGTGATCCCTGGGGTGAATTTTCTATTTCCCATCCATTCATCAAGATTTTTCTTGAAGAGTGCTAATGAGGAGCTTTGTTTGACATGGATAGGTAGTTTGTTCCAGAGTATGGGAAGTCTCTGGGGCAAAAATCTATCCCTCCAGCATGTTCTGTTTATTGTAGTAAAAAGGTTTAGGTCCCTAGAGCATGTAGCTCGGAGGGATTGGGATTTCTTTAAGTGGAGCATGTCAAACGGCTCTGGGTTTGACATAGCTTTGCATGTTTGGCAGAGATCGCCTCCGAGTAGGTGATATGCGACAGAGTAAAGCTGGAGTTTTTTGAAATGGTCTGTGTAGGGCATCTGTTTGAGGCCGATAATCCTCTTTGTGAGGTATTTCTGCAGCCTTTCCAGTTGTTGTAGAATTCTTGTGAGTCACATACCAAAAGGGACATGGTACTCTATAATAGGTCTAATGCTTGACGAATAGAGGGGAACAATGACCTCTGTTTTCCTGGATGAGAAACCTTTTGTGATGAGGTGTGCCATGTAGAAGGATTTCCTGACTACTGTGGCGACGTGATTATCAAAGGACAGACTACTGTCCACCTGTGTCCCAAGGTCTCTTATTACACTACCACCTATGTGGTAGCTTATGGGTACAGAGTTTTTACCAAAGGGGATGACAATGCACTTTTTGGCATTGAGCTTGAGGCCATAGCTTTGGCACCAAGCATCTGTCTCCAGGAGGCCTTTTTGTAGGATGTGTACATCATTAGGAGTTTCAATTATGGCTCCTAGTTTGCAGTCATCTGCAAACTTCGTTAGCCAAAGATCTTCTGTGTTAGCCTGTACTTCAGAAAAGTAAATACCAAACAGGAGAGGGACCCAGGACTGAACCCTGTGGTACTCCACTTGTCACTGGTCTGAAGTCGGATTTGGAGTCTGCTACTTTCACAGTGTGGGTTCTGTCAGTGAGCCAGTTGGCAATCTATCTTGTGACATACGGATTTATACTTAGTTTAGTGAGTTTATCTATAATTCCAGAGTGGGGGATGGTGTTGAAAGTCTTAGTGAGATCTAGATAGGCTGTGTGAACCACCTTACCCTCATCTACAGCTTTGGTGACCGCTTCAAAGAAGTCTATCAGGTTTAGGAGACATGATCTGCCTTTTACAAACCTGAACTGGGTGGGGTCCAGAGTTTGGAGATTACCAGTGTCTTTGTGTACAAGATCCATGATGATACGTTCCATGGCCTTGCAGACCAGGCTCGTTAGGCTAATGGGGTGGTAGTTCCTGGGGTCCGTGGTGGTTCCCCCTTTGTGGAGTGGGATAACCATTGCTGTGCACCATTCAGTGGGCAAAAAGCCTGAGGTGAAGCTATGATTGAACATGGTGCTTGGGTGGGGTGCCAGTTCATTCTGCAGTTCGTGTAGAATGCAGCCTGGGATTTTGTCAGGTCCCATGGATGTTGTGTTCTTGGCTTTGGAGAGTGTGGCTTTTACCTGTGAAGCCGTGATTACAGGAACTTTGCATTCTTCTGGTATAGAGATGAGCCCTTTAGGGGGTGAGAGGGGGTAAAGTTAGCACTGAACCTATCTGCCAGCATGTTGGCAATATCAGTTGGTTCTGTATATTTAGTGCCATTGTGCTGTAACTCAGAGCAGATCTGAGTGTTGCCACTGAGATTCTTGACATAGCTATAGAATGCTTTGTGGTTGTCTTTAGAATCGGTGGCGATTTTGTTTTCGTAACTAACTTTGGAGGATTTTATGAGGGATCTCCGCTTCTTACTGAGGCTGACCAGGGAGTTCCTCCAATCATGTGATTTTACTCTTTTTTGCAATAGTTTCTTTCTTCTGTTGTAGAGTGTTTATGTCAGAGGACCACCAGATTGGCTTCTTTTTTTTGGAGGATAGCATCTTGGTCCTGTTAGGGATAGCACGATCCATGCACTCATGTATGTGCTTATAAAGTGTATTTGTGTAGGATTCAGTAGTCATACCTCTATTGTCCATCTGCATGGGTGTTGTGACGTTTGCGACTTCTGTCTTAAGAAGCGTGAAGTTGGCTTTGGAGAAATTTTTTTACAGTAGTTTCGCTAATGGGGGGTGGGTGCAGGATGTGGATGTCTAGGGTAATTAGCTTGTGGCTGGATCTGACCAATGAGGAATTAACATCTGGTGTGGAAAATCAGTCATCCATGTTGGTAATTTCAATACAATAAAAGGAGACTGCTGTGAAAGTACCAAAGTGTTCATTATGTATACTCCTGACACACACAGACCACACACTTGGCACATCCTGCTGTCAGTGGTGGACGTAAGAATACTTTCTAACCTCCCTTTACATTCTTTAACCTACAAGTGCTCACCCAGTTGTACCTCACAAAAGAAGATACCAAACATTAAGATCCCAACACCAACCCATGTCGTATTTTACATTTGCCGTGTCATGAGTTTAAGAAAATCTCCTCACTCTTAATTCTGTGTTCTTTTTATGTAAACATTTTTGACCATTACTTTGTAGTTATTTTAGCCTATGTAGTATATCTGCATGTTGAAACATTTCAAACATATTTACTTAATCCACGTATATTGTGCCAACTACCAGTCCTTCAATTGCAATAGCAATTTATTAATTATTCACTGGCTGCAAGTTTAGAAGGCAGACCTTGTCTTCAGGAAACTATACTGTTGAGAGGTCTCATTTCTTTTTTTTTTTCTGTAAACAAATCTAAATCCAATATTTATTTTATTTATTTAACATTTGTTAACCGGGAAAGTCCGACTTGGAACAAAGTGAATTTTCAGCGGAGGGCCTAGGAGAAATGCTCCAGGCACATGTCTTTTGTAACAACAAATACCATTTCAATTTGTTTTGCAAAGGATGTAGATTAAACTTCACTTTTCAGAAATGAAACTACTACATATTCACAAATCTTTCAAGAGTATACTAGGATCTATACTTAGGGTCAGAATTATTCCACTGTCCTTTCAATATCGATCACATTCTTAATTGTTTGTATTTTTCTGATGTAGTTTCATATTTATTTGACATGTGACCTCCACTGAAAGTTTTTTATTTTGTTTAATACAATGGTAGCATTCATCGCTGGATTTTTCTTATAGGCCATATAATGTTTTCTTTTTCTCTTGTAAAATTACTTTATTTTATAGCGCCACAAAAGGGAAGTTGTTTTTTACTTTCACAGTATGTTTCTGTCTTGTTACACCTGAATAAATATTCAGTTACTCAATCAGTTGTTATTCTAAAATTAGTGTGAAACAATACATTCCTTCCTGCCTTTGTTTATTCTAGAATTACTTGGTTAACCTAATTTAAAGTACTGCATGACTCATTGCTTACCCTGGCACTCGATAGGCCCAAAGCAGAGAATACTATGCAGATGGGGTGCCAGCCCACTGCAGGCTGCAAAGATCCATAATCACTCATGCAATGCACACACGCCTATGGGTAATATGAAGGATCATCAATTTACCTATATCATAGTTTCACAGACAGACCATAGAGAATGCAATTATAACTGCTTATTGTACTCTTAATTTCATCATGATTTTCAGCTATGGAATCCCAAAATGTATAAGTGGCTTCTTCTCCAGTCCAAGTAAGAATTCATATGTTGTGCAGCTGTTTTTGTAAACACTGTTTGACAGTGCATGTGTGTGTATATGTGTGTGTGTGTGTGTGTGTGTGTGTGTGTGTGTGTGTTGGTATGTGTGTGTGTGGGTGTGTGTCTGTTGGTATTTGTGCATATGTGTGTGTGTGTCTGTTGGTATTTGTCCGTGCACACGTGTGTGTGTGTGTGTGTGTGTGTGTGTGTGTGTGTGTGTGTGTGTGTGTGTGTGTGTGTGTGTGTGTGTGTGTGTGTGCATGTGCGCATCTTGTGATAAGCTGGTGACCCATTCAGGATCACCTCCCATACCTTGCATGTAGTAAGTGCCAGGACAGGCTCCTGATTCCAATGACCCTGAAATGGATTAAGTAGGTAATCAAAGAATGAATGAATTAACAATAAAAGCTGCATGTCCACACCACTGAAAATATTGCCTTAGCACACGAGAGACAGAAAAATGCTACCTATGGTTTAAATTAGCAAAACATTATCTGAAGAAACAGGAGACTTCTGAGGTCAGATCACAGGGTCCACAAAATCCTTTACATAACCTGTATATGCTATTGCAGCTTTTAACCTGGAGAGATAATATGACTTGATTTCAGAGTCATTTTGAACAGAGATGTCTCCAGTTAGAGAATTAAGCTGGTCAGCTTAGGCTCAAAAAACCTAATCAGATAATTTATGAGGTAAGTGGTGGGTGGGTGTCAAAACAGTTTCTTTTAAGATTGTTTACTAGACAGCATTAATTAAGAAGATACTGCGGTGGTGGTGCTGTGGTAGCGTTGTCGCCTCACAGTAAGACATTGTCCTGTTCAATTCTCAGCTAGAGTGTCTTCTGTGTGGAGACATGCGTGAATGGGTGTACCTTCGTTGAAGGTTGTGCGTCAGGGCTGGCAACTCGGCACGTAAAAATCTACTGCCAATCATTAGCGGACCGTAGTTCCGTTGTGGCGACCCTTAACCGGGAAAAGCCGAAAGACACAACAACATTAATTAAGAAGATATACACCTGAAATTTACTTTTAAACCCTCATAATTTTTTCTGGCTATATGGATTAAGGTCAAACACCACACAGTGACAGACTAGTATGCTTGTTCCAGTGTAGAAAATGCTACCTTCCTTTTGTGTCTGTTTGCAACAGCATAGATGCACCGATCTGCAACATTGAATAACTATTACATATATGTACACACTTACTTATGACCAACATGTTCAAGCCTGAATAAAATTACAGTCTATGGGCAAGGCATTGCTAAAGACATTTTGTCATATATTTCATGGTTCCTTACCTAGACACTATACATTACAGCGGAAGAGAAAGTTTATACCATCACAGAACTACTGTTAACTTTTTTGTGACTTGTTTAGCCTAATCATAGCAGGAACACTCTCAAGGTCAGGATAACCAGGGGACATCTTGACTCAGCAGTAATTCTAGGAACATGCAAACTTCTCTACTCTCTCTACCCTGTGTGATCATTCATAAAGGTTACTTAGACAGCAGTGGTAGTACTGTGTCATTTGTTTGCAACTGCCAAAACCTACAGTCTATCTCAGCAATACAAATATCTAGGAAGGCACAGTGAGGAACACAGATTATGACCTAATGTGAACTGTAATCCCTGCAGAACATATCATTTCTGGCCACAGATTGTGATAGGAAATTCACTTACCAGCAAGTCTACAAAAAATATATAAACACTGTCATACGTACTTAGTCTCAGTGACGGCCTCTTTTTTTTCCTGAAGATATAGCATCTTTTTTCAAAAATTATAGCCAAGCAGAATAAATCAGAGAAATTATACTGGCAAATGACATACCCCTGTTTATTCAATAGTGTGATTCATGGTGTCCTGTGTCAAAATACCAGCAAACACTTCATTATTCCTAAAATACTGACACTAAATGAAGTTCTGCTTTTAAAACGGAAATGAATATCAGCTGTAGGTTTTCTTCTGAAATGCAGGTTACGCAGTGCTGTTATTATTATTATTATTATTATTATTATTATTATAATACCAAACATTAGCGGACCGGAGTTCTGCTGTGGCAACCCCTGGCCGGGATAAGCCGAAAGACACAACAACAACAACATTATTAATAATAATGAATGCATGTATATATGTCTTGATTAACATTATGGGCCAGATTCAAGAAAAAAAGCTTTCAGTGCATGTCTGTCCTAATTCTGAAAGACTTGCTCTCAGTGCAAGTGACTTACTTTGGTGCAAGGCCTATCAGGCTTCCTCTGGGGGCCAGATTCCAAAACACCTGCTGTCAGTGTAAGTGGTCACTTACACTGACAGAAAGTCTTTTCAATCATGCCCTTTGTCTTCCTGGGTTGAGGACCATTGTCAGTAAATGTTTGTTTCAAATATTTGCTCACACCACAGTAAATTAACTTCCAAACTTTAAAACAAAGTACACAACGGGAAACAACATATTAAATAACAAAATCAAGCATTTACCTATATGTTAATCTCATTTCTTGTAGGTTATTTCATGTTACTCATAATTTAAAAATATGCAGTATCTCACCTTGGTGTCCTTTACAGATGATACAGTACAGACAAACCAAGATGGGTATAACAAAAGATAACAAAGCTATTTAGTATACATTTTTGACTAGAAGTATTGTATGGACTCCAGCATAGGAACTGTTCTGCATGCCATCAACATGTTCCAGTCTTTCTCTAATTGTTTTCCTTCATGCATTACATACAAAATATATATTTCTCTCTCCTGTGAGTGGTTCATTGTGTGATGGGTGTTACTGTAACTTACCACCTACAACTGTTTCTTTTTGGTGACGTGCATATCCATTAAGGTAACTACAGAGAATTGTAACCAAGAGAGAATTGATCTTGAGGTGAATTCTGTTCGCTGAAATTCTCAAACTAGAAATAACATTGGTACAATTCACCTGCATAACATAATGTTCTCAAACATTTGTTTCAAGAATGGCTTACAATTAGGAAAATAAAATATACTCAATCAGCGTTTCATTTATTTTAACCAGGTCTGTGTGCAGTTGTCTTGCATCTTCCTGTAGGTTACTGGAATTCATGCCTGGAGGTAGCATTGCTTTTTGCTGAACAGCTGCAGAACGTTACCCAGTCAATATGGTAAATAAAATATGGCAGTTGGCACAGGGGATTAAGTCTGTGAGCTGTAGTGCCTGTAATACAGGGTTTGATGCCCTCAGCCCTCATTTGCCTACTATGTGACCTTGAGCAAGTCACTTAACTAGACACTGCTTGGGGGCATAACTAGTCCTTTTATTAGTCCTAATGTACATCACTAACTACCTCATTGTTTCTTTATACTAGCAGCCAGCATATTATCACTATACTGTCATACAACCCAACATACACAAAACTGATGACATCAGTACAAAAAAAAAAACAGAGAAACTAGAGGTTTTAAAACTTTGTTGATGAGCTCAGTCACAATAATTTATACCACTACCACCACACCCCTGTCGCCAAAGATACTTTCTACCAAAAACAACTAAGCCTTGGTAACACCAGTCCAATGCAGTAAAAGGCATTGCACCAAAATATAACACATAAAAAACACAAAGTAGACTTATTTTAAGTGCTTTCATCCCAACTTTAATTCACCATGATGTGAATGTAATGCGTTACCAATGTTTTAGTTGTTTTCAGTCACAATAATTTCCAAAAATCATGAAAACCAGGTAGTGTTCCAAAGCAACAAGCCTTTATTCGTCAATAACAAAAAATCAGAAATTTTACTTGTTCAATTTTTTTTTTTGTATCACTACAATAAACTTACAACTGGGAAATCTTCTTTTATATACCCGTTATAATTAAAGGGTCTATATTATATCATCGAACGCTTAAAAAAGTGAACGCTAATTGATCGACCTAATTTAAGCGAAAGCTTACAATCTCGAACTGTCAGATCAGCGATTTTTTCCCAGGGAAAAAAATTGCTGATCCAAAACACATACACACAACACAAGCACACCAAACAAACAGAAATCCACACACATACACCTAAAATCTTATACCTAACCCTACACTAAACTATGCACACACCACTAACTACCCACTTACATTAACCCTAACCCTAAGGTCCGTCACTATCGCACACTCACCTCACCCGCTCCCTAACCCTAACTCACTTAAATCTGCCCTAACCCTCATGTCCACTCAATCACACACACACCTAACCTGATCCCTAACCCTAACCTCACCTAAATCACTCTAACACTCACATCCACACAATCGCACACTTACCTGAATCCGACCCATAACTTTCCACCATAACACTGAAAATACCAAAGCAACAGAAACGGACAACCAAATTCTTTCCCTAGGAAAGAATTCTAGTTTCTGCTGCTTCGATATTTTGCAGTTTCGCGAAAATAAGTTCAATCAATCAGCGTTCAGTTTTTTAAGCGTTCAAGGATATAATATAGACCCTAATTAAAATACATCCCAAACAATCGCTACTTCCTAAATTCCAAACAAAACGCATCCTAAACAAGAAACAAATTTCAAAATCTATATTAAAAACTACTATTGCATGAATATATCAGTCCTAATGCAGGCCTACCTACCAGCAACCTTCTGATAACTAGTACTCTCTAATCCTATATGGAGCAACTTGTCTGCCTTAAAATATGCCATCTAAAATGTTTTCAGTATTATAAACAGTAAACCATATTCTTGGAGTGCAATCTACTCCTCAGACATAGTAGCAATCACAGAAACTAAATCACAACACAAATAAAAGATAAGATCAACCCACCAGCCTTTGACATAATTCAGACAGTTTATAAAGTTAGAAGAGCTTATGAAATAACTAATCCCTTCACCATCCTCATAGCCGGCCTTAGGCAGAGGCCAACTAGGCGGCCGCCTAGGGCACCGGTCTAGCAGGGGTGCTTTTCCAGTATTTATTTGGTGTAGGTAGATGAGCATGGGGGCTCCAGGTAATGTGATGTAGGGCAATATGGAGCCCTTTTGCCTAGGGCACCAACTGACCTAGGGCCACTCCTGAAGCAATATAAATACCTGTATTTGAAACAAATACATAGATCCTTTCAAGTACATTTCTAATAGTCCTGTATCCCTTCCAACATCACTATAGCTGAAGCTGACATCTTCTGAGTAGCAAAAAACAAGAAATTATTATAATAAGAACCCTAAACATGGATTAGCACAAGAAAAACTGAAAAGCCACTCCACCAAACCAACTTATTTGGCTTATCTCAACTTATCAACATTCCAGTTAGAATCAACAATTCCTCCAACAGGGAAAGCTTTCTTGATAATATGGTCATAAATAACCCTAGCAAACTAACAAACAGGCATATTATATGACACACCTGTACATAAACACACGTAAGAAATGAAATGTAAACTCTCCTAATCATTATATCAAAAGGAACTGTCACAAGCAGACACAAAATAGTAAACAAGTCCAAGTGGTTAAATTTGCTTTTGTTACAGAACTGAATAAAGTTAAATTTTTCACTTTGGTAATGCTTCTTTTATTATGCTTTTTACTTTAGTGTCAATCAGTTCTTGTTGTGAATTCATTCTTCTTAGAACTCACACACACAGGCGCTCAAGAACTGCCCAGCCACCTGTTGTATTTCTTTGGGATGCAAGAGGAATCTGGAGCTTGAGGCACAAAAAACACTCGCACACACATACACACACAAATCAGAAATGCAGAGTTTATAGAAAAGGCACATATACAGCATGCAGAGTTTATAGAAAAGGCACATATACAGCATGCAGAGTTTATAGAAAAGGCACATATACAGCATGCAGAGTTTATAGAAAAGGCACATATACAGCATGCAGAGTTTATAGAAAAGGCACATATACAGCATGCAGAGTTTATAGAAAAGGCACATATACAGCATACAGAGTTTATAGAAAAGGCACATATACAGCATGCAGAGTTTAAAGAAAAGGCACATATACAGCATGCAGAGTTTATAGAAAAGGCACATATACAGCATGCAGAGTTTATAGAAAAGGCACATATACAGCATGCAGAGTTTATAGAAAAGGCACACATACAGCATGCAGAGTTTATAGAAAAGGCACATATACAGCATGCAGAGTTTATAGAAAAGGTACAAGTTGGGAAATGCACCAGTGAGCCATTTGCTATGACACTGCACTATGTACATCAATCTGCTCACCTACTGACAGGTAGGCAGAGGAACTTGCACCTGTAGTGACATTGTCAATGTTTTTATGTATTTATTTTTTAGTAGCAAACTGCAGAAAACAGGTAGGAAGAAATTGCCTTCCATTTGTAAATTATCTGCAGTGCAGAACACTGCACATGGAATTAAGTGTCATATCATTTTAGTTGTGCTAACATAATTAAGCAATGTTCCATTGTAGCACATGGAAAATGGTTGAATCACATTTAAGACCGAGAAAATCCCTTGCCTCTGCTGTAGGCAGCAGTCTTGACTCTAGGTTACATTTCATTCTTTGGTTTTGAAAAACAAACTGCACAGCAAAAGCCTCTCTGCCATGTCCTTTAAATCAAGTTATTACACTAAGAACACTCAATGTTTGTCATACAAAAGCAGAAACAGATGAAGGATCTCAAAAAATATGGCATGAAAGAATAACTTTCAACATATAATAAAAAATAATTTAAGAATAAGGATGTTATAGACATTTTACATACTCATTAATGAGGTAACATTTACTTTAAGTTACCGTTATTGAAAAGGTAATATTTACAAAGTTTCTTGGTTATTTCATTGGCAACCAATTCAGATTTGATCTAGATATGAAAGGATGGGATTCATAAAGGTTACCACTACATCTGCACTAAGTGAGTAGCAGTGTGTACGGGATATTGTTGAATACAGAAAGTGTACACTTAAGTGGTAACCTTTATGAATCCAAGGGGTTATCTGCAACAGACTCCTAGCTATTCGTATGTCCATAAACAGCATTTATAGTATATTTTTCTTTTTCACACGTTTTCATTCTTTATTAGATGGATTACTCAATTTTTATTGCAGTAAAGTAGGTAATACAAACTATGTCTACAAACACCTGCATAAAACATATTTTGCTTTTTATTGCTATTGTAACTTTACAATGAAATCTGTCATTATATGTGAACTGTATCCTGATTTTGATTAGTGGCTCAACACCACAAGTAGTTATGATGGGCATGCAGAATTGCAATTGATCCCCAGTGGACGCTGGAGACGTCGTGGGTGCTGTCCATGGGAGCACAGCTCTGGCCACTAAGTCCACTACACTCCAAGCTCTGAGATAGGACAAGGCCTTAAAAACACTCCTTGGCAGTAGTAAGACACTGCACCAAGAAGCCTTGTTCTCCTTAACAGCCCCAAATGTGGGTTTGGAGCTAGTCTGGGGGTGGCTAAGCTGGGTTTGATTGATCTAATGGATGGGGCCAGGAGGCAGAAGGTCAGCAGCTGGGAGCCAAAAGTTGTAAATATGTTCCTGAAATAGTATTTTAAATAAGACAAATATGCCTAAATAAGAATAAAATATAAGCAGCTTAGATGAGATTTAAAAATAATTGTATGACTTTGAAAACAAATGTTGTGATTATTATTAAACATCACATACTTACAACATTCAAATACTATAATGGTATTGCTGAAAGAATCTTCATATTTACTGTTAAGGGATTTATTATGATTAATATCACAATTTGATTAGGTGAAATAATCATAATTAAACCATTTAATATGTTTAATCACAAAATCAAATAAATCACTGCTAAAAATATATCTGTATGCATTACATAACAATAATTTTTGCAGAGAAGCAAGTCCCCATGCCCCCCCACCCCCACCCCCCATGTGCGGCATCTGACTCAGCCAAAATCTCTACATCTGCCATTTCTGAGCTTACATCAACCTGGCAAAAAGTTGCTTAACAAAAATAAGTATCTGCTTTTTCCCCTTTTCAATCTCCCATAAATTAAAAGCAACACACATCATGTATGACGAACCAAACCCTGATACAGTAAACTGTCAAAATACTAAAACATGCAATTTTTCATCTGTGATACTTTGAGACATGGCAGCAAGCCGAACCTAAACCTAACAGCAGCAATGTTCCCACTCAAGTGTCATACCTCTATACTCATTATAAGCAAAACCCAGTTTATTTTTGCAGCAGAGAAACTATTTTTGATTAATAAAAATTCCAGGAATGTAGCTTTTATACAACACTATTTTGCATAGAGAAATGAAATTCTAACTTTACTGAAAAAACCTGGACATTGGCATTAATAGGCTATTCATACAGATTCAACATGACCTTACTGACTCATGGACAACAAAGTTTCAACATACCAAGGATTTTATTCTTGCCTGCTGCTAATTCACATTTCCTTCCAAAAGTTACATCTTAGAGGTTTGAAAAACATATGCAACTTCAGTTCACTCTCCGATTTTAAGCAGAGCATAATCAAGTTACACAGTAAGCATGAAGGCAGCACTAGCAGCATTTCAAAAGCTAACATTAGATCACATTGCACTGTTGTAAAATAATCAGCTTATATATATTTCATGATGGACTGCATTAAACTTTGTCAGAGATTTTCTTTTTACTTTGTAGTGAATGTGAAATTAAGTCTATGGCTCAGATTTTTATTTTATTTGTAACTATTATTGTTAAACTAAGTGTAAATTTGGGTATGGATGTTGTTCACATGGGCTGGGCATACAGATGTTTATTTTTAGTAAGTACTGTAAATGTACCGGTTTACAGATTTTTAGTAGCTTTGATGACATACTAAAGCCAGAGATAAACTATGACTGATACAACAAGAGTGTTGATAAGGGTTGCTAATGGGAGATAAAGAAGGATTTATCTACAAAGTGTAGTAGATATGCATTTTATCTTGTTCTTCATCAGGAGTTTAACGATAATAAAGTGTGTGTGTGTGTGTGTGTGTGTGTGTGTGTGTAAACATTTAAACACCAAGTCACCCTATGTTACCTAGTGGGAACACAGCTCCAGTTTATGTTAATGCTGTGCAGATTAGGCAGTGGGACATGCACTCAGTGTATAACAGAGGAAAAAATGTGAAGGCAATTCAAAAGGTACTAGCTTCTGAATGATATTGATTATTGGCAGCATTACCTCAGAGGCATCTAGAGGAGCACGTTGTTGACATCACATCAGAAGCACAGAAGCATGGAAATATTGGATGGCCACATTCAAACAACAGAGGTTAACCATGGAGCTACATGAACAATCAATCATGAACAGAAAGAAGCCAGTGTCATTTTGGGCAGCTCTGACAAGACCATAATGACAAACGGGAAGCTGCAAGAGTCAAATACAATGGAACTGAACAAGGAAGAGACAAGTGATTCACACATTAGCATTGTTCTCATTATCATTGTAGTTCGACTACACAGGTGAGCAGTCAAGAGGGAAATGGAAGACTGAATGCACAGTTCACGCTAATGGCAGTCCGTAAAGTAAAACATGGAAGCATTTGATATCTTACATGTACGTTTCAATTTGGGAATAAGGGATGCAGATAAGTACATACTTTCTTGAGGGGGAAAGCAGAGGATAATTTAAATGTCCATATGATGGAAGAAAGCTTCAAAGGATCAATAGCATCCATGCAATATAATATGACATGAATAAAATGAATAAAACAAACGTCTAGCTAAGGACTCAACTTTGGAATTTGCCTTAAAAATACTACAAACGTATTGAAATTTAACTACATGCTTTTAGTGGCCTAGATATTAATTGCAAGAGAGCTGCCTGACTACCCCAGCTAACAGAAGTCTTTTGGAAAAAATACCAGAATATCAGCTATATTTTCTACATCCATCTCTAACGCTTTAATGGAATATCTTCACATTTTGTTTTATATTTAGGGACTGGGGGTAAAATTACATGCTGAGCTTGCTTAGAGGCCGTTTTATAGTACCTTTGAGAAGTGCAAAGACACAGTAGATATTTTTGCATGT
The DNA here is from genome assembly GCF_019279795.1 of Protopterus annectens. Taxonomy (NCBI): domain Eukaryota; kingdom Metazoa; phylum Chordata; order Ceratodontiformes; family Protopteridae; genus Protopterus; species Protopterus annectens. The sequence goes on from NC_056744.1 coordinate 132,816,495, forward strand.
AGAGAGATTTTGGTGATATGGACATTATTGTGATCAAGTTGGAAGAACACAGGACATTTGAGAAACATCTCTACGTAGATAGTGCAATGTGATGGAGTCACTAGTTTTGATCTGTTTATCCACAGGCAGGTTCTCGCTTGAGGGCAAAATGTGGTGTTATTTATGTTTGCATTGGGAACAGTTACAACAGCTGACAGAGGCTGGTGATAATAATGCTCCTGGATAATATGTTCATATAGCTTTAGAAACTATCATTTACTCTAGTGCTATGCTCATAAATGGATCAATAAATTAAAACTGTGGGCTTTTTTATTATGGAAAAATCATATACAATCTCTCTCATTACAAAGGTGTTACTCAACAGAAATATCAAACTATAGGCCAAAGCCACTTTAGCAACACTATTTAAAATCCTCAACAAACATTCACAAAGAAATACTATTACTATTAGTAGAATAGGGGCTGTAGTATTTGTTTTTGGTAGTCATATTTTATTTACTGCCTTATGTTAGTATACGTACATAATCGCTATTGTGCCTTATTAATTTATTTGTATAAAATACTAGTTTGTTATTAGTGATCAGTATGAGGTATTTAACTAAACTAGTTATTATGACCAATGCTATTTAACCTAGATATGCATAGTTGGTAACACTGTGCTTTTAAATTGGAATAGATAATATAGCTGATGCCATCAAGTTTGCGTGTGTATGTATGGATAGTGATTGTTGAATGAATGGAGTTTTTGAACAACTGAAGCATTACATGTGAGTATAAAATTGATGCATCTCTGTACTAGTTATTTATGTCAATGGTCTGAAGAAGCCACATTCTGTGGTGAAAGCACTAACATGTTATTAAATGTTTTTATTTTATGCTGTCTGGAGCCGTGCTTCGCTACATCATTAGTTTTATTTTGGTTGCTATTTGCTGGTCTCAACGGTGTTCGTTTACATGCTGGTTATATCTTTACCTTTTCTCTTACATTTAACTGCTTGTTATAACCAGTGGGAGCATGGCGGAACATAGTGGTTCGAGTAACATTGAATTAGATTTTAATCCACTTAAAGTGATAATAGAAAGCATGTTAGATTTTCGGAGATGCTGAACGCTACTGATAATCCTCTTATGATGGACTATGCTTCGAATGAAGGGACATCACAGGAGGAAGCTAATAATGTGGATTATTATAAACTCAGGCTACTTGCTAATACTATTGAGAATGATGCTTTTAAATTGAAACATTTACAGACGCAAATATTACACTACCAGGGTACATGTGGTTTGAGACTGCTCAAAATGCCAATGTATGATCTGCAGTATCCTGAACTTTTGAGTCATTGGCAACAGATTAACTTAGAGGCGAGCTTTAGTTATTTAAAGCTCATGAATGAGTTCTTTAAACCACAGGAAGAAGCCCTAATACAAGCAATTGAGCAGCAACAGGAGACACTATATGGACAGTTTCCAGCAGTGGTTGCAGATAAAGCTATGGGCATTGTAGCAGATAATGTGAGTGCCTATGAGCACAAGTTAGCACAACAGAAATGGAAAAATCTTGACAGAGATATCACAGACTTTAAAAAAGGTTATGTTTTTTCATGGTCTAAAGCTCAGAGACCATTGGTACCTGATCATAACGTGAATAATTCATCCCTATCTAGTTTAAATAGGACTATTGCTAACCCTACTAATAGTGTGACATCAAATGTGATAAATGAATGCAACCATCTGAATGGAACTATACCACATAAAGATAAGAGGCAAACGGATAGAAATCCAAATATTACAATGAACCCTGTAGGTCAAGGAGTAAGTGTAATACCACATACTGATCTGGCATCTACTGCCTCGGCGAGCCTTAAGTCTCAATATGCAAGCGATATATCACCGGGACAAGCAGTGGTAAGGAGGAAGGCCACTATACAAAGTGCATCACAAGTTTTTCCAATTTTTCCCTACCTATGTCAGGAGAGGGGGCGACAACAGTATCAATCCAGGAGCTGAGGACGGATGAAGAGGAAGGAACAGCTAGATGTTAAGGAATATCCCACAATCAAGAAAATGTGGAATCTGAACTAGATAAGAATACAGTATGGAATATATCATATGGACAATTGACAGAAGCAGAATTATCTGTCCTGCAGAAAGGACTACTGTTTAGTCCAGCTCAGATGGCAAATTTACCAGATACTATAATCGACTTAAAATTTTTTCTTAGGAATGTGATGCTGAAATTGACTTTCCCTAATAACACATCTACGGGTATTGAAGACCTTAAGAAATTAAGCAACTATATCCCAGTTAATCATCCTATTTTAAAAGCATTTGGGAAAATCTGTGAAGATGAATTGTATAGCTCACTAAGTGATCGTAAAACTGGTAACAGGTATGTAAATTCGACACAAAAAGAGAAGGAAGCTTTAACAACCCTGAGAGCAGATACAATGTTAGTCATTAGGCCTGCAGACAAAGGAGGCATGACTGTTGTAATGAACCATGATTTTTACTTTGACTCATTACATTTAATGCTATCTGATGATAAGGTATATAAAATCATAACTATGAATAATATACAGGATATGATAAAACTGGTACAACTAACTCAATGATTTCATGATAGGCTATGGACTTTCAATAGAATTAATCCAGTTTCTAACTGTAGATAATCCACTGATTCCTTCTTTTCAAGGGCAACCCAAAATACATAAGGACTCGGTCAAACCACCCTTTATTCCCATAGTAGCTGGCCGAGGGTGGTTGACGGAACCATTTTCCATATTTGTGGAAAGAAAAGTCAAGCCCATTCTAGATAAACTAGATGTAGTGTTAAAAGAGTCTAAGCAGTTACCTGAGAGTCTATATGAAATAAATATTGAATTACAACAGAGTAATGATTATTATCTAGTAACATTTGATGTAGTCTCCCTATTCACTTAAATTCCAAACATGGAAGGGTTAAACCTTCTGAGGAAATTCCTTATTAATAATAGTGTACATGGGGGTACTTTAACTGACATCATATGTCGATTTATGGAGATAGTATTGAGACATAATGTTTTGGTTTTGATGGCACATATTACCTGCAATGCGAAGGCATAGCTATGGGGACATGTTGTGTCAACAGCTACGCCAACCCAGTCATGACACAATGGGAGGTTGAGCAACTGTTCCCCTTGGATCTATATAAGAACAATTTTAAGTTCTATTGTCGCTTTGTAGACGATATCTCCTTTGTTTGAACAGGGGCACTACCCTTATTGAAAGAATTTGTACAAATAGAGGGCACAACAAATTTCCTGAAATTTACACTACATCATTCATCTGAAGGTGTGGCTTTTTTAGACATTTGTGTGTCTAAAACTGATAATGGCCTTTTTGAAACAAACGTTTATCGTAAAGATTGTTATAGAAATATGCTTTTACATAGATCAAGCATGCATCTGAAGCGTACCTTTACAAATGTAGTAAAAGGGCAAGGGATGAGGGTCTCACGTCAATAAAGAAAGTATCTTTATAGAACGTTTAAATGAACTAGAGAACAATTTATATCAACGTGGCTATAAGGAAAGTGAAGTCATTCCTACACTGGAAGAAGTGAGAATGATGAGGCAGAATAGAGCTAAACCTTATTTGGACTCTAGAAAACCAATGAGCCGAATCAGAATATAACTGAGGACGTACATAAAGCTGCGAACATGTCTATATCCTATACTAGTGATGTCAATAAGGTGAGGGATGTCTTTCAAAAACATTGGCCACTACTTATGACTGATAAAAAGATTAAGGAAGTCGTAGGAGAATATCCTAGATTTTGTTTTAAAAACAGAAAAAAATCTTAAAAGGATGTTATGCTACTCTAAAGATACTTCCATATCTTAAAAGGATGTTATGCTACTCTAAAGATATTCCATATCTTTAAGGGATACATATGTAGGGACACATATGTGTCCATTGTAGCATATGCCAATTTATTATGCAAACTAATGTGTTTACTCATCCAGGCACAGGAGTGATATATAAATTGGACACTGAAGCTAATTACAATAGTAAAAATATAATATATTTGGCGCAATGCGACTGCTGTTTATATTTTTATGTTCATAAAACCAACAGAACATTTAGAGAAAGAATCAGAGCACATTAACAGCATAAAAAATAGAGATTCAGTGAGCGCCTTGTCTAGATATATTGAGATAAGTGGTAGATACCATGATTTTAAGTTTATGGTATTAGAACAAATTATTATTGGACCAAGAATAGGAAAAATTAAAAATCTTACTGAAAACAGTGAGTTAAGGTGGATATTACAGTTTAGAGCAGAAAAAGGCTTTCGGTTAAATGGGAAGCTCTCTATGAAATGTGCCCTGGAGGCGCGTGGACTTCCTAGGAAATAGTTTTATATGTAGCCATAATACTGAAATAATTTTATATGAATGTATTAATCTTCTTCTTTCGGCTTTTCCCAGTTAGGGGTCGCCACAGCGGATCACCTGTCCATGCATGATTGGCAGTGGAGTTTTACAGTGTCGAGTTGCCAGTCCGGAACCCAACCTTCCACAGAAGGCACACACACGCATGCACTCGCACCTAGGGCCAATTTAGAGTGTCCAATCCACCTACAGCATGTCTTTGGGATGTGGGAGGAAACCGGAGCACCAGGAGGAAACCCACGTGACCACAGGGAGGACATGCAGACTCCGCACAGAAGGCACCCCAGCCGAGAATGGAACCGGAGAACCTCTTGCTGTGAGGCAACAACGCTAACCGCTGCACCAACGTGGCCGCCCATATGAATGTATTAATATGCTGTTTATATTCATTGCTGCATTTTTTATTCTTTGATTATGGTATGCTGTTTATACTAGGCTCATCTCACCGCCTTTTATATAAAATCATGTTTACTATTAATAGAATAGGGACTGTAGTATTTGTTTTTGGTAGTCATATTTTATTTACTGCCTTATGTTAGTATAAGTACATAGTCGCTATTGTGCTTTATTAATTTACTTGCACAAAATACTAGGTATTTAACTGTACTAGTTATTAAGACCAATGCTATTTAACCTAGATATGTATAGTTGGTAACACTGTGCTTTTAAATTAGAATAGATAATATAGCTGACGTCATCGAGTTTGCGTGTGTATGTATGGATAGTGATTGTTGAATGAATGGAGTTTTTGAACAACTGAAGCATTACATGTGAGTATAAAATTGATGTATCTCTGTACTAGTTATTTATGTCAATGGTCTAAAGAAGCCACATTCCGTGGTGAAAGTGTTAACCTGTTATTAAATGTTTTTATTTTATGCTGTCTGGAGCCGTGCTTTGCTACATCGTTAGTTTTATTTTGGTTGCCCACTTACATATACTTGAACTGTCCTACACAAAAATACAAGTGTGCACCAACCTTAGAAATTACACCAATGTACATCTCAAAATAATTTATAGCATCCTGTAAAAGCCACGCAAGTGCCCAAAACTTGAACAATCTAGTAGAAATATGCACCCCAAACAGCCATTAAAATCACTCAAGTATAAGCTAGTTGTTCCTGAGTCAGACCTTTGCTCAAAGGCTGAAAGATCACTCAAAACTTTTTATTCGACTGTCGAATAAAACGTTTTGAGTGATTTCTCAGCCTTTGAGTATTTGCAACAGCACTTTAGAAGCTTCTTTATTGCTACCATACAGGAGGGGGGTTTTCTACACTTTACTGTCCCCAGAAATGAAAGAGAATCAAACTTCAGTGCAAGGTCATCTAAGATACTGAAGCCAAACGGAAAATAAAACATCTGCAAACATTATGTACACACTACAAATATGCATTTAGTGCTATACTTTAGTACACTGCCTAAATATAATTTAAGCACCCTACAACATTCTGATTAAGCACCATGGCTCTATTAGAACAGCACCAGGCTGATCAAAGTATCTTATTATACAACTTCATTCTTACAAGAAGATAAGGGCTCAATGCGCAATTTAAAATCATGGCTGAATTGTTTGTGTCTTTCGGCTTTTCCCGGTTAGGGGTCGCCACAGCGGAACTCCAGTCCGCTAATGATTGGCAGTTGATTTTTACGTACCGGCTTGCCAGGCCTGACGCACAACCTTCAATGAAGGTACGCCCATTCATGCATGTCTCCACGCAGAACGCTCTAGCTGAGAATCGAACCGGACAGCGTCTTGCTGTGAGGCGACAACGCTATGGCTGAATAATGGCATAATTATTCTTAGTTCACTGCTAATAACTGTAACTTCATTTCAGGACCTAGAACTGGCACAGATGTAAAGAAATGCACAACAATGGAGTTTCTCTTTCAGAGGGCTTCTCTTATTTGTTTGTTTAATTTTCAAAGGGGACACTGCTTTCTCTCTCTCTCTCTCTGATTTATGATGACCTATGAGCTCTCCTGTGCACAACAAAATCGTGAATCAAATAGGACATGGTGCAACAAAGTACAATCTATGCCTGTCAGTAGAACTAAATATGGCTTGACGGCCTAAATATTTGGAGATGTACAGAAAGACGTAGCAGGCAATGGCTGATAACCTATAAATGTTGCCCTAGGGAATCTAGCATTATGAGCAACAACAGTATCTTCTAAATTGCAAATTACACTGTGCTCATCATCAGCTGAATTTCATTAAAGCAGAAAGCAGCTGTGGTTTCAGATTCCAGACAGCGCAAGCTTTTGAACTCATTCTCCATAGCTGAAGCAAGTGAAAAGAAACAATCAAGAAATGAATTAAAAATATCTCTACTGGGCGCCTTGTGAGCTTTGCAATGCATGCTGACATACAAACTGTACAGCCACGTAAACATACAACTCTGATTCGTTAAACAATAAATCGCTCATTGCCTTCTGCTACTAACCTTTCCATTACAAATACCATCTAAAAAATAAGTATCTGCTAATCTCTCAGTTAAAATACATTAACTGCTAAACGGGTTTCATATTCTATGTGCATGTAGAAAGGGACGGCACCTAGCACAAGGCATTATGGTCTGACATCAAACTCATTAAAAACAAGTTTTTTTTTTCCTGTTATGAACTCAAAAGAGATATGAATAACCCTTGGTGATAGCCTCAGTGGCTGTAGTATTTATTGAAGCAGCTTACAAATCCCAGGAAAACTACCTCATTAAGAGTAAATTCAATAATCTATTAGTGCAGCCGTGACATGATCCGATTTTCCTGCTCTAACATGACAGTACACTGCTTTTCATGTGTGAATTACAATGTGCCAAGTAGCTGCTTCTCACCCTACCTTTTTAGCTCACTCACATATTTGAAAGCATCAACCAGATATCTTCTACAACAATGTATTTCTTGGGGATTGCTCTGCGGGATACCAAGACCAACAGGTCAATGAATATTTAGTAGCTAAACTGAAGAATTTCAAAATCCTTCACACTAAATGTTAACCCAAACTTCAGTCTTCTCAGAAGAAGGCCTAACAAAAAACAGACTGTTGTTTTTGTTTGGGGGGGGCGAATCTGAACTGGATCTTTTTAAGATAATTACATTCTATTTCACGAAGCCAGTGAGCTTGCTTAGTAAAGTGATGTATCTTCATACATGGCCAGTGTCAGAGATTGAGCTGACAAAGTATGACTGGGTAATATATAATGTTACCACAAAGGGGAGGGATTAAATTGATCAGTCACAGCATGAAGTTGTGGGAAAGAGTAGTGGAAGCAAGGTTAAGAAGGGACGTGATGATTAGTGATCAGCAGTATGGTTTCATGCCGGGAAAGAGCACTACAGATGCGATGTTTGCTCTGAGAGTGTTGATGGAAAAGTACAGAGAATGTCAGAAGGAGTTGCATTGTGTTTTTGTAGACTTAGAGAAAGCATATGACAAGGTGCCTAGAGAGGAGTTGTGGTATTGTATGAGGAAGACAGGAGTGTCAGAGAAGTATGTAAGAGTAGTACAGGATATGTACGAGGGTAGTGTGACAGCGGTGAGGTCTGCGGTGTGAGTGACGGATGCATTTAAGGTGGTGGTGGGATTACATCAAGGATCAGCTCTGAGCCCTTTCTTATTTGCAATGGTGATGGACAAGTTGACAGATGAGATCCGACAGGAGACCCCGTGGAATATGATGTTTGCAGATGACATTGTGATCTGTAGTGAGAGTAGGGAACAGGTGAAGGAGACCCTGGAGAGGTGGAGATATGCTCTAGAGAGAAGAGGAATGAAGGTCAGCAGGACTAAGACAGAATATATGTGTGTGAATGAGAGAGAGGATAGAGGAATGGAGAGGATGCAAGGAGTAGAGGTGGCGAAGGTGGATGAGTTTAAATACTTGGGGTCAATAGTTCAGAGTAACGGTGAGTGTGAAAGAGAGGTGAAGAAGAGAGTATAGGCAGGATGCAGTGGGTGGAGAAGAGTGTCAGGAGTGATTTGTGACAGACGAGTACCTGTAAAAGTGAAAGGGAAGGTCTACAAGAGGGTAGTGAGACCAGCTATGTTATATGGGTTGGAGACAGTGGCATTGACAAAAAGGCAGGAGTTTGAGCTGGATGTGGCAGAATTGAAGATGTTAAGATTTGCACTGGGTGTGACGAGGGTGGACAGGATTAGGAATAAGTATATTAGAGGGTCAGCCCAGGTTAGAAGGTTTGGAAACAAAGCCAGAGAGGCACGATTACATTGGTTTGGACATGTGCTGAGGAGGGATGCTGAGTATATTGGGAAAAAGATGCTAAGGATGAAGCTACCAGGTAACAGGGAAAGAGGAAGGCCTAAGATAAGGTTTATGGATGTGGTGAGAGAGGACATGCAGGTGGTTGGTGTGACAGAGCAAGATGCACTGGAAACAGGTGATCTGCTGTGGCGACCCCTAACGGGAAAAGCCAAAAGAAGATGATGATGATGATGACCACAAAGGGGAGTCACATCCTCTAAAAACACTGCCCATGTTGCTGCCACTACATTACACAGGATTTATCTTTTTTTTTTTTTTTTTTTTTGGGGGGGGGGTGTTTTCTCTGTTCTCTGCCACTTCATTGTGGTCAGCCATACCACTGGAAGTCTCGATGGCAAAGTGTAAATAAATAAATAAAGCGCTAGTGACACATTTTTCAGGCAGCCACGTTGGTCTCATGTGCCTCTTAATATGCAGCCCTAAATAAAGGAGGAGTAAAAACAGCAGATACAAAAACAAGGTGTTAAAGGAACAAACGTACCTCAAGCAATTATAAATGGGCAGATAAATGCATGCAGTTTGAGGCAATTATAAATGGGCAGATAAATGCGTGCAGTTTGAGGCAATTATAAATGGGCAGATAAATGCGTGCAGTTTGAGGCAATTATAAATGGGCAGATAAATGCGTGCAGTTTGAGGCAATTATAAATGGGCAGATAAATGCGTGCAGTTTGAGGCAATTATAAATGGGCAGATAAATGCATGCAGTTTGAGGCAATTATAAATGGGCAGATAAATGCATGCAGTTTGAGACAATTATAAATGGGCAGATAAATGCATGCAGTTTGAGGCAATTATAAATGGGAAGATAAATGCATGCAGTCTGAGGCAATTATAAATGGGCAGATAAATGCATGCAGTTTGCATACAGTGTTTTACACTATTTGCGCTGAGTATGGTTTATACACATAAAAAAATAACTTAGTTTGGGCAGTCTAGACATAAAACTTTAAAGGCAGTTCAGACAAATAGTTTCATAAAATGCACCTGGAAACAAAAGCAGAAACCTTAAAATTTGCTTAGCTGTCTTCCTTGCCTTATTTAGCCATGATCACCATCTATCAGTATGTGTTTCTCAGTCACAAAAATGTGCCTTTTTAAGTCTTGAAGGACGGGGACTGAACAATATCCTTTGCTTGATTGGCTCATCTTCTCTGCCGCTCATGTCCCTGCTTTTTACTTTTACTGCTGTTTTTATTCATGCTGACACTTCTAATGACCATCAGTCCATCAGGAACAGATGCATATGCAGCAGCATGCATTCAGGACTACAGAAATTTTATGGACTGAAGAGAGACAAAAGGGTAGATTAGATAAGGTGCAGCCTAACATACTCAAAGATGATAAGATAGTACTCAGCAGCATCTCTAAACTTACTGAAACAGCAGTAAAGAAAAGCATCTAGGGTCATATGCATATTTATAAACACAGTTTTTCTGCACAAAAGATAATACAGCATGTGGTCTATTAGAGCGTCTATATTTCTCATAGCACTGATGCATGCTAGCAGCTAACTAAATAAGCATATTGAGCAGGAACAGATCAAAGGATGGTAAACTGAGCTGGGATACCAAGGAGAGACAGAACATCCTGTACTATTAGTTACATGAAGGCAGGCCCTACACCTAATTCATATAAGGAGGAGGAGGAGGCCCTTTATGATAAGTCATAAGAGGAGGATCAAAGCCTGTACCTTAATTCACATTGGGAATAGAAGACTGTACCATTTCCAACTCAATTATGGCAGTAGAATAAAAGGGCAATAAAAGAAAGTCATACGGACCAAATGATCATTTGTTGTTAAATAAAGACATAGTGGAGAACTGGAAGAATCTAAGTATGGCATGGAGTGACTACAAAAAAAAGCATTTGATACTAACCCACATTCACGGGAAAAAAAAAAAGAGTGCTTAAAAATGTATAAGATACACCCCTACACTGATCGACTACATTACAGTGACAGACCAATTTGCAATTAAGCCATGATAAAGGAAAAATTATTATCCCAGGGATAAAAACTCAAAGGGGGATATTCCAGGGTGACTGTCAACGCTGCTATTCTGCCTTGCCCTTAACCCATTAAGCTGTCTACTTAACAGCTTAGGCCATAGTTATAATTTCGCTCCTATAAAACAACAAAGTGTAAAGACTTCTCTGTCGATGATTTAAAATTGTATAGCTCATCAGATGAGGACCTGAAAGCACAAATGCAAGTAGTCAAAACTTTTTCAGATGATATAAGAATGTCATTTGGTCTAGATAAATATGCAAAAGCAACATTTAAAGCAGGAAAACTGCAGCACCAGGAAAACATCAGTTTGGGACAAGAATGTGATATCAAAGAACTTGAGCAAGAGGGAGTGTATAAATATTTGGGAATTGATGGAGGATCAACAATAAAACATGAACAAATGCAAATAAAACTTAGTAAGGAATACTTTAGAAGACCTAAATTAATCCTGCAAACAGCATTGACATCAAGGAACAAAATCCAAGCTATAAACCAATATGCTCGTCCTGTCCTAACTTAGTTTTGGAGTAACTGAATGGCCCCAAAACGTGTTGGATAGATTAGATAGGAAAACAAGAAGGATGTTTCAAGCTCACCAAATGATTTATAAAAATTAGTGCACACCAGGATTAAATATTCCCCATTCTGAATGAGGGATGGGCCTCTCTGAAATTGATTACATGTATAGGTCTGCAATCATTGGACTCCACACAAATCTGCTGACCTCACAAGACCCAAATGTAGGGAAAGCTGTGAAACATGAGGAGAATAAATCTAAGATGACTTCTCTGCTTAATCTAGCAGAATCATATTGGTGTCAAGCAGGAATGGAAATCAAACCATAAGGAGAAAAAAATCACGCAGCAACTGAATATGCCAAAAAAAACAAAAGAAAGAATATAAGGTGAAGGACCAAATGAGATGGCAAGAAATGTGGAAAATGCATAAATATAGTTGAAAGTATAGAAAACTTCTGGAAGAACCTTATGTTGATCAGGAATGAATGCAGGAATGGCTAAGGAGAGGCAAATTCAAACCAAGAGATGAAAGGTTAATGTTGGTGGCCCAAGGTAGTGGGCTATGTACAAGCTGGTTTACAAAGTCCATTGAACATGTGGGAGAAACAGACAAATGTAGGTTTTGTAAAACCGAACTGGAAAAAGTCACACACCTCGTTGCTGGTTTTGACATATTAGTGGGAGAAGGACTGTATACTAAAAGGCATGATAATGTGGCGAGACTGTTGCACTGGGGAGTGTGCAAACACTATGGTACTGAAGTGGCTGCAAAACACTGGACACATGAGCCACAAAGTATCACAGAAAATGATGAAGTTTATATCACATGGGATCACGCTTTACCAACAGTTCAAAGATAGAAGCACGAAAACCGAATACGGTGGTCCATGAAAAGACAAAACTAGCATTGATCATTGAAATCATCACACCCATGGACTACAGTGTCTTGCATACAGAGACACAAAGTCATAAAATATCAGCATCTGCTGGCAGAAACAAGAGTAATATGAAAGAAAGGTAACCAAACAGTTCCAATAGTAGTCGAAGCAACGGGTCTTATAACAAAGAAAGAATCCACAATTGTATTTAGATAAGTTATCAATATATGTAACCCGGTACGAATTGCAGGAGGAGTCATTACTGTGCACACTGTGGGTGCTACAAAGAGCACTTTTGGCTAACATCAAAGAGTGAAACAATACTAATTTCATGAATTTTAATCCTACTTTGACTTAGGAATAGGGTCCATTCATGTCATGGTATTTGAAACCCAAAAGATTTGAGAAATTAAGAAAAGGGAGATGCCATAAGTCACATCAAGAAGGGAAGTGCCTGTGCTGTAAGTCATGTGATTATGGCTAACAAGTGAACTAACAATGGCATGGAAGCCAGGCTGCAGCAAGCCATCATTTGTCTGAGGCAAGTCAGCTCGCACTCAAGTTTCAGATGGGGGGAGGGGAAAAGTGGAGGACCAGGTACGGACTGGAATGGTCAGGGGGGTTAGGTGGGATAAGCTGTTCCTGTGTAGTACTGAAAACAAAGCAAATCAGTCTTTTTGAGCTGATCAAGTGGCATGATCAGATGATGTTACTTGGAAATAAAGTGATGAGCAAGGATCAAATTCCTGTAAAAAGTTCAGCAGCATATAGGAATAGCGGAAATGACTAAGACTTCAAACATGAGTGCTTATTACAAGGTAAATGATGTTTGGTTTATTCTTTTGCACATACACACATACTCACTTTCTAAGATGATTCTTCTTTTCTAAATTGCCAGCATTACAAAAGTATATCCTGCTTAGTGTTCTACAGCAACATAAAGAATGGTTTATTGAACGCTTTGTTAATTACTTACAAATGTGTATGGGTGCACAAGCGTTTGCATGTGTGTGTTTGTGTACCTCTCCACCGTACAGATTTTCGCAAAGTGTCCAGATTTTTGCTTCATATTTTTGACCTGTTTCTGATAAAATTATGTTTTTTAGCAAACCATTGGTAAATCAGTGAGGAAGGAAGTCAGAAAATAATGACAGACATTTGAGTTTCAGACTCCATACCCTTCAGAAAATGTATGTCAATACAAGTCCTGCCATTCTATCAACTGTCAAACTCTGTAAGAGCAATATTTAAAAAGTATCCCTATTTTTGGGCCTTTGTCTCCCCGTTATTTATTGCTTTGCCCAGATTTTTTGCTCTAAGAGTTTGAGAGGTATGGTGCACACATATATATCTATGTACATTGTAACGTGTGTGTGTGTGTGTGTGTGTGTGTGTATGTGATTGTGTGTGTGTGTATGTGATTGTGTGTGTGTGTGTGATTGTGTGTGTGTGTGTGTGTGTGTGTGTGTGTGTGTGTGCGCGCATGCAAAAGAGCTACTCATCTGGTGCTTAATACAACATAAATCATGTTTGGTTCACTAACTTTTTGGTGCTTAGTGCAAAGTAAATCATGTTTAATTTCATAGAAGTAAATAAATAAATTAATAAGCTGGTTGCTTCAAGAAATTTAAGCTAGTTATTTTGGGATTTACAGCCATTTACAGGTAGAAAATGAGCAAATAGGTAAAGTTGGATAGAAAGGTTTGACTGAGTGTGGAAACACTCTGTTCAGGACCACAAAGGCCCATGATTGCAATTGATAACCCTGCGGATGTATGTTATTTTTTTATTTTTCCTGCTTACTAACACATTTATAACCTCTGTAGAGAAAGTAGCAGTTGGATGGTGGTGATCCTGTGGTTAAGCAGTAGAATATTGTACCCATTTCAGTTTTAGTGGTAATGGGGCAGTGCACAGAATTTGTTCAGGAAGGCTGGAATATTTGTTTGTTAGATTTTAGTTATGTTTTCTGTTTGGCACTGCAAATTGGCTTGGGGGAACAAAAACAGATTTAGGGCATATTCCTGTTTAAGAAAGGAAGACTATTTTTAAAAGAGCAAAATTTAATTTTAACTGCTTAAAATTCAAGCTATGATCTTAGCCAATAACTGTAAAGAGTTCTGTAAGAGCAGTAAAAGTAGCTTGTTAGCTTGCTGCAAGCAAATGGTTTCTCATCCCCCACTTCCCCAGTCTGATTAGGTTTTATAGGTGTAGGTTGGTGGAGACAAAACAGATCAGACAGCACTATGCAGTTAAAAAAAAGGAGTGAGTGTGTGTGTGTGTGTGGGGGGTATAATTCCTGGGAGGAATGCTTCAAAGTTTATCTTGGTAATTTTGGGGCACTGTAAAGGCCTTTGGTTGTAAAACTTTCTTAAAGGAAAACTCCACCCAAGAACTAAAAAAGATCTGTTTTTTTTTTCAGTCTATCTTTGTTTCCTGACCTATTTTAACACCTCAGAATCAAAGTGCTTTATTTGAATTTTTTGCCTGTTTTCCAGAACATGGCTACCAATGGGGCTTGATGTATCAGTGTGATCTTGTTCTTCATCAATCCTTTCTCTTTCCCATAACACATTTCAAGTCTGCTTTGTATGACTCATGTCAGACATAAGTAGCTGTGAATTTCCATGCCATTGACATATAATGGGATTTGTTTGAGACACATCTTCTATACTTTCTGTAAAAGGACTGCTTCTTTTCTCTCTCTCTAATCAACCTCATTTATGTATGGCTCAGAGCTCATTTTATACCATACAGTAAAATCCCTGTTATCTGGGACTCAAGCAACCGGCAATCTCAAGCAACCAGCATTTGATTTGTTCATATGCCTGCATACAAGCCAATCAAAAATCGCAAAGCAGAGTCACTTCTACTCAATGCAGAACAGCCCATCGAAGATGCTCCGCTTTGCCATTTTTGATTGGCTCACACGAGCCAATCAAAAATTCCAGCGGGAAGCCTCTTTTGATCAGTGCGGAACAGCTCGCTATTCCGCATTGAACAGAAGAGGCTCCACTTTGCCATGCTTGATTGGCTCATATACTGGCATATAAGCCAATCAAAAATCACAAAGCATATCTCAAGCAACCAGAACACAAACTTAACCAGCATCTACCAATCCCCACAAGTGCCAATTAAGTGGCACTTTACTGTATTTAGAAATTATCCAGCTACAGCCAGAAAAGTAACTAAATTGCAGGCCTTTGTTCAGGGTTTTCTTTTGTAGACAAGAGGTACAGACCTATGGGGCAGTCCCCTGCCCCCACACTTCTGCAGAGGTGTTAAAACTGTCAGTGCACTGAGAGACCCTTGCAGAATGAAGTGCAATTGACATCTCATATTGGAAATGAAAGTACTTCCAATATAAATTTCTTCCCCTCTGCCTGCAGTAGGAAGATGTAATTGTTTATTTAAATAGTTTAATTATTTTTTTTCTGTTTGCAACTAGCACAAACCGCTTGATTATTTTGATTTGTTTTATTACTGGTAACAACTGGATTTACTTAGGTTCATAGGTGTGTACTAGGCTAATGGCCCTGGAGCCTTTACAAGCCTAGCCCACATAATTCCCCTGGCATTGTGCCACCCGACCTTAGTATCCAGTGCCTCTGTCGAGTACAGCCACTGGAGTGATCCCTGGAGGAATTTTCTATTTCCCATCCACTCATCAAAATTTCTCTTGAAGGGGGCCAGTGAGGTGCTCTGTTTGACATGTATGGGAAGTCTATTCCATAGCATGGTCAGTATCTGGGTTATGACCCTGTTCCTCCAGCACGTTCTGTTGATTGGGGTAATGAGGTTGAGGTCTCTGGAGCATGTGGTGTGGAGGGATTAGGATTTCTTTAGACGTAGAATTTCTACCAGAGCTGGGTCAGACATGGCTTTATAAGTCAACCAGGGATTACCTCTAAGTAGGTGATATGAGACAGAGAATAGTTGGAGTTTTTTGAGTTTGTCCATATAGGACACGTGTTTTAGGCTTAGGATCCTCTTTGTGAGGTACTTTTGCAGCCTCTTCAGTTTTTTGTAGGTGTCTAGTGAGGTACATGCCAAATGAGCCATTGTACTCTATGACTGGCCTAATGACGGAAGAGTAGAGAGAGACAATGACCTCTTTCTTCCTGAATGCAAAACCTTTAGTAATGAGATGTGCCAAATAGAAGGGCTTTCTGATCACAGTAGTAGTGTGGTGGTCAAAAGAGAGGTTGCTGTCAACCTGTGTTCCCAGATCTCTTATAACACCTCCTTTGTTCAGTGGACTACCATCGATGTGGTAGTTCATGGGAACTGGGTTTTTCCCAAAGGGGATGATGACACATTTTTTGGCAGTGAGCTTAAGGTCATGGTTCTGACACCAGTCGTTGGTCTCAGTGAGGCCTTTCTGTAGGATGTCAACATCACTTGGGGAGTTAATAATGGCTCCCAACTTGCAATCGTCTGCGAACTTTGTCAGCCAGAGTCCCTTCGTGTTTCACTGGACTTCTGAGAAGTAGATACCAAACAGGAGAGGACCCAGGGCCGAACCCTGTGGGACTCCACTCGTGACTGGTTGGCAGTCTGACTTGGAGTCAGCTACTTTCACACTGTGGGTTGTATCTGTGAGCCAGTTTGCAACCCACCTAGTGATATAGGGGTTGATGCCTAGCTTAGTGAGTTTTTCTATGATTCCTGAGTGGGGAATGGTATCAAAGGCCTTGGCCAGATCAAGGTAGGCTGTATGAACCACCTTGCCTTCATCCGCAGCTCTGGTGACTGACTCAAAGAAGTTGACCAAGTTGAGCAGGCATGATCCACCCTTCACAAAACCAAATTTTGTGGAATCCAGAGTTTGGAGATTCCCTATATCCTTGTTTATCAAGTCCATGATGATGTATTCCATAGCTTTGCATATCAGACTTGTCAACTAATGGGGCGATAGTTCCCAGGGTCTGTAGTCGCTCCTCCTATGTGGAGAGGGATGACTATAGCAGTGTGCCATTCGGTAGGGACAAAGCCTGAGGTGAGGCTGTGATTGAATAGGGCACATGGGTGAGGTGCCAGTTCACACTGTAGTTCATGTAGAACACAGCCAGGGATATTGTCAGGTCCCACAGAAGCTGTATTCTTGGCCTTGGACAGTGCTGTTTTAACCTGTGCAGCAATAATACTGGATGCCTGGCAAGCCACTGGTATTGTGATTGGTCCTTCGGGGGGGGGGGGGGCACTTAATCTGTTGGCCAGTATATTGGCAATATCTTTTGGCTCGGTATAGGAGGTACCATGGTGCAGCAGCTCACAGCAAATGTGGGTATTGCCATGGAGATTCTTTACATAATTATAGGAGGCCTTGTGGTTGTCTTTACTATCTGCTGCAATTCTGTTTTCATAGCTTGCTTTAGAGGATTTGATGAGGGATCTCAACTTTTTGTTGAGACTGATAAGGGAGTTTTTCCAGTTTTGGGACTTCACCTTATTCCACATCAGTTTCCTCCTTCTGTTGTATTGTTTGTTTATGGCAGGGGACCACCAGATTCGCTTCCTTTTTCAGAGGAGACCGTCTTGGTTCTATTGGGTATGGCAAGATCCATACATTTGTGTACGTGTTCATACAGTGCATTGGTGTATGATCCGGCAGTCATGCAACTATTCTCCATTTGCATGGGTGCCGTGAAGTTAGCCACCTCTGTTCTTAGGAGCCGAAAGTTAGCTTTGTAGAAGTTTTTCATGGTGGTTACCTTTGTGGGGCTGGGGTGGGAAAGATGTGGATTTCCAAGGTGATTAGTCTGTGGTCAGATCTAACCAGGGAGGAGCTGACTATTGGTGTAGAGCAATGGTCACCCATGCTAGTAATGACCAGATCAAGGATATTGCTACCTCTAGTGGGGATAAGAACGAGCTGGTCCAGGGCATTGGAATTAATGAATTCCAGGAAAAGTTGGGCAAGTGTATTGGTACATGAGTAGTTTTCCCAGTTAATGGAGGGGTAGTTGAATTCGGGCCAGTATGAGTGTGTTAAGTTGGACCCTAATATTCTCCAGGATGCTTAGGAACGTGGAGTGATTGTCTTGGGACATGGCTGGGGACCAATAACAGGCTATGACCTGAATCTCTGTCTTACCCAATGTTAGCTGCACCTGAAGTATCTCTGATGCATTATGTTGGGCTACCAGTCTGAGGTGTGTGCATCCTTTATGAATATGGAAACACCACCGTCTTTGGAGCTTCGTTCCAAGTTCTGGGGCCAAAAGGTGTGGAATGAGATATAGCCTGGTAGTGCAGGGGTGCTTTCTGCTGCCTTGAACCAGGTCTCTGTTACAGCACAAATGTCGATGTTCTCCATTTTAAGGAGTGCTACAATATCTACAACACACTATTACTGTAACTTAGGTTTGTGTAACTATTTCTCTCTGTGGAACAGCTGTCTTATGCAATGTTTTTTTTCTGTAATTTCTTGACATTCTAGTCATCTCCAGATTTGTGAAATTACTGCAAAAACTAATTTAGATTATTTGCATTCTTTTTTAACTTACTGTGCTGTTCGCAAATTCAACAGCAAACTATTAAGCAACTCTCTATTCCTCACCCTAGCAACAGTAATTTCTCTTTGAGGTACTCTTCTCTTTGCGCATGTTATGAATTATAAGTGTGGATGTCTGCCTGCACTATTCAGGAGAACTTTGAGTAAGATGTGCAAAACTCCCAAATGGCAATACTCCCTAATGCCACGCAGCATGGCCTGGTGAAGTGACTTGCACAAAGTTAGACAGGAAAATTATGAAGGAAAAATTGACACACTGTACATAGAAGTTTAGTCCTCTGTGCCTACTGCCTGACATCACAAGCTGAGTTACTACAACTGGATTGGGATGCTGCACTCCTCAATTCACCGAGTGCTGTTTGCTGCAAACTGCACCCATTTCTTTCTTAGGTTTGGAGAGACCATAGAATAAGTAGTAATGTGACATTATGAAGCACTCATTTTTGCAGAACAGTGATTCTTTTGCACATTAACAAAGCAGCAGATGAGCAAAATAACATAATTGAAAAATACACAAATACAAGAGTGCCTGAAAGAGAAATTACTGATGTTAGAGCAAGGAATAGAGAATTGCTTAATAGTTTGCCACTAAATTTGAGAACAGTACAGCAAGTTCAAAAAGAATGCATTACTTATATGACTAATGCAAGCAAAATAGAATTTCCTAAAATATTCAGTACCCACTACCCCCAAAAAAAACTGTTGCACTGCATGGATTGTGGACTAGAGATAATTTTCATTACATTCTTTTACTATACCAGTATCATGGAGTCAGGTTTGTTAAAGTAGTGTTTTGCTGTAATTTAACAAATCTGAAGATGACTAGAATGTCAGAAAATTACAGAAAAAAACATGCCATAAGGCAGCTGTTCCTCAGAAAGAAACAGTTACTCAAACCTAAGTTACAGTAATCTTGTGTTGTAGATATAGTAAGGGGTAACTCAACTGTTACTAGTAATAAAACAAACCAAAATAATCAAGCAGTTTCCGCTACTTGCACCCAGAAAGAAATAATGAAACGATTTAAATAAATAAATAAATATTCGTACTGTAGGCAGAGGGGGAGAGATTTATATTGGAAGTCTCTTCCTTTACATTATGAGATGTCAATTGCGCTAGATTCTGCAAGGGTCTCTCAGTGCAGTGACAGTTTTAACAATTTTGCAGTAGTGTGGGAGTTGGGGGCTATCAATTTCTCTTGGACTACAAAAGAAAACCATGAACAAAGGCCTGCAGTTTAAATACTTTTCTGGATGTAGCTGGATAACTTCTAAGTACAGTGCAAAACAAGCTCAGAGCCAAACATAAATGAGGGTGATTAGAAACAGAAAAGAAGCAGTCCTTTTACACAAGGTATAGAAGATGACAGTGACTCACATAAATCTCATTATATGTCAGAGGCATGAGAATTTACAGTTACTTCCACATGTCTGGCAGGAGTCATACAAAGCAGACTTGAAATGTGTTATGGGAAAGTGAAAGGGGTGAGGAAGAACAGTGATACATCGAGCCCCATTGGTAGCCATGTTGTGGAAAACAGGCTAAATTTTCAAACAAAGCACTTAGAGTGATTTTGAGGTGTCAAAATAGGTCAGGAAATAAAAAATAAACTGATTTTTCTTTTAGTTCTAGGTTAGAGTTTTCCTTCAACAGTCACTTTGTTAACACATATATTCTTGTAGGTTGAGTAGATAAATGGGCAAGCACACCATCTGTCTTTGTATATTCACATCAGTTGGGTGGCAAGAATTCAGCAACACAAAACAAGAAAGCTTAGTCAGGTAGATCGAGGCAAATGATAATTTTGAATACTCCAAATTTACTTGGAAACCTGGCAGGCATATGTATATGATAAATAATAATAATAATAATAATATTACTCCAATCTGATAGTCAGAAGGTCCTCTTTGTCATTTGGTACAGGTTGCTGCATACCCTTCAACTTCTTGGTTCAAGAATTCTGGACAAAACCAAATAATTTTATAAGTATTAATGAAACTCATTTAAAAAGTTGATAACAGGACCACAGTTTCTGCAGTAGTGTGCATTTTCTGAATAAGAAATAGAAACTCTGGCATTATTTACTGACTATGGTTGTCAGTGAGTCATGATGAATGTCAAATTATGAAGGGGGACAAAGAAGTCACTTTAGCAGTCACTTGGGGTGTTAGGTGGGGTAATCTACATGGTTGTATTATGCTGTGTGTCATGCAGGTTGGCTCACACTGGTTATATGGTTTAGCTTGTGGTACAGTTAATGCTACTCTAACCGTGTGTTAAGACAGATGGTCAGCGTTTTTGAATCACTTATGTATTCTGCAGATGTTTATTTTGATCTCTCCATGAAGAACGGGTCAGGGCTGTATATATTCTGATGACCTGTCCTCCCTTTTAGGTGAATAAATGATGCTGGCACCACACAAAAGTGCTTAAAACAAATAAATGGCATTTCACTCTATGGTAGCAGATCAGTACGCAAGCATAGCTGTGATTCATAGTGGTCACATTTTTCAACGCTCTAAATTTGGAATGTATAAGAAATGATGACGATGACAATAGTAATAATAATTAATGATAAATCGTGTATTAGCATGACACAGTAAACTAAAGGTACATTTTACACTTCTGAAGGTAGAAACTTACTGCAGTGCAATAAACCAAAAATGCTTTCAGAACAGAATGAAAATTTTAAATCAGTTTGCTGCTTGTAGTAATGAAATGATCCTAATGCCACATCTGATATCCAAGTACAATGAGCATTTATAAATGTGCATGTATGTATATGTGTGTGTGCATGTGTGTGCGTGTATGTGTAGATATATATATATATATACATACATACATACACACAAATATATTTTATACAGACACACACATAAATATATATATATATATATATATATATATATATATATATATATATATATACACACACACACACACACACACACACAGACACACACACACACACATATATATATAAATCTGTGTGTGTGTGTGTGTGTGTGTGTGTGTGTGTGTGTGTGTGTGTGTGTGTGTGTGTGTGTATATATATATGCAAAAGCGCATGTGGACACATTTTCATAGCCTGACCACTATGCACTTTGCTCAAGGGGGTCAGAAGTGGCTACGATATGATTAGGATTACACAACGATGAGGCAAGCACACCCAGAAAGGCCAAAGTCATGGATGGATATGGGTTTGTTACGCTGGCTGTATACTAGTGGGGGCTTTGTTACAACAGACTGTGGCTTTCCAATTAACCAAAGTGATAACAGTTTTAATAAGTATGGGACGTCCAGATATGCAGGGTCAATGGAAATTCATTGGACTAGAGCAGATGGGGAAGCAGGGAAGTCTTTTCAGTACAATTTTGGCCATAGTTGGAATCTGTTACGATGTAAATTTTGGTATCAATGTATGGCATGCGGAAAGAAAAACCACCAAGCCAATGCATGTTTTTGTCTCAGGCCCCCAAAGCAAAAGCTCTTACATGCCTCCTCCCTTTAAAGAGTATACGGGACCCTATTCCAACTCCAGTAACAGGGGACGTTTTAAAGGAATGGCTCAAGGTGCATCTAGATAGGGAGGTGGCAGCACTGCTAGAGGACGGGTTTACCACAGGCTTTAGGATCCTGGAAAAAAGGTAAAAAACAAGGGATATTATTAAGAATTTGAAATCTGCAAGAGAACATCTGATATAATTAAGGTAAAGTTAAATGAGGAACTAGAAGCGGGCAGATCGGCAGGCCCATTTTCTCTCCCATCCTGAAGAGCATTAAAGGTTTCACCTATAGGCGTAGTCCCCAAAAAGAAGCCAGGTGAATTTGGTCTCATTCATCACCTGTCATATCCAAAAGGGAAATCTGTGAATGATTACATAAATGAAGAGACTTTGGTGCATTATGCTTTATTTGATGAAGGGATTAGGAAGATGAAAGAGAAAGGAAGAGGGCCCTTATGGCAAAAGCAGACATGGAGTCTGCTTATAGGATAAGGGCTTGCCAATGAGTTGTTCAACTGCTTGTGCTACATTTGAAAAGTTTAGTACCTTTTTCCATTGATTGGAAGCACACAGGTTAGGGGAGGACAACATTGTTCATTACTTGGATGATTTTTATTTGTGGGAAGAAAGAATGGGGGAATGTCAGTGAGTTGTAGATACCTTTAATCAAATATGCAAAGATCTAGGGGTACCAGTAGTGACCGACAAAGAAGAGGGCCTGACAAACAGATCATCATTTTTGGGCATAGATATTGACAGCTTGAATGGTCAGTGCAGGTTTCCAATAGGTAAGGTACAAAAGTTTCATTTACCTTTAAGTCAAGTATTAGGTCAGAATAAGTTGACACACAGATAGTTGCAAGACCTAGCAGGGTTGATGAATTTTGCAAGCAGAGTAATCCCAGTGGGGTGTTCGTTTATGAGCCCGCTGGCTGTCAAAGGGTCCAGTTGCACAAAGCTGCACCACCAGATATAGGTTTTACAGGGAATGAAGAAGGATTATGAAGCATGGTTGAGTTTTCTAGCAGATTACAATGGGGTAACAATATGGAAGGAGAGTGACAACTAACCTCTGCTTCAAGTGTTTTCTGATGCTACAAGCGGAAGTGGCTTTGGGGGTTATTTCCAAAGACAGTGGTTCAGTGCAGCATGGCAGAGTCAAGTTAAAGGCAGGTTAAGCCTTTCAATTGCAGCGATGGAATTTTTTCGAGTGGTAGCAGCCTTGGAAATATGGGGACAGCAGATAAAGGGTAGGGGGTGGTTTGGCTTCGTTCTGATAACAGCAACATAGTACATATAGTGAAGAATCAACTAGTGGGTAGACAGAATGATGAGGCATTTCATTTTTAAGTGCTTAGCACTAAATGTTGCAGTTGAAGTGCAACACATACCAGGCATTTATAACTCATTAGCAGATTCCCTTTCTCGTTTACAGTGGCCCTGGTTCAGGTTGCTGGCTTCAAATGCCAGATCACTCATGGGATTTATATGCAAATGAGAATGATGGCTAATGTGTAATGCTCTCAGTGGAAGGACAAGGGCAAGGTATAATACATCCAGAGGCTGAGAACCAACATGGCCAATTCCACCTAACCAAATCAGGCTTACATTTTGGTAACAAAGGAAACATGCTGGAGTTTGGGGATGGCAAGAAGCACATTATCATCTTTGAATTGGATTCATCAGGCTCTAGAGTTAAGGGACTTAACTAATTCATTTCAAGTATGGTCAGTGTTTAAAGGCTGGGGGAAGCAAACGCCCAAGATTGAAGATATTCAAGAGATTGTTCAATGGAACAAGAAGAAAGGTCAACAGAACAGACAGTTTTACCTTTGTCACATCTACACGTCTGGGGAAGATATTTGGGTTTATCTGGCTAAATCTGAAATGGATCAAGAAGGGAAAGGTCAGAGGGTAAGAGCTGTTACCCCAAACAGTTTGAAATGGAAGTAGGCAACAGTTATGTTGGAGTACCACCACTATAGGGTATGTTAGATGGTCTATTATTTTGTCATCAGCAAGGTGATCCTCTTACACAGTATCAGGTGAGGCAGTCTTAAGGGAGGATGTTAAGTTGTGTGGCTTAGACACAGATACACATTACATTGTTTTCGTATAGGCACAGCGTCATATGCACACACAATGGGGGCATTGCAGGCTGATGTTAACAGGCTGGGCATGTGGAATTCAGATGCTTATAAAAGCTATGTAAGGTGTAATTGACAAAGTCTTGTTTTTTGCGTTTCAGCCCACACATCATCAGCACATTTGGATAGTGGGTCATTATTTTATTCAAAGGCTCTGTCATTGGGTCCAGGACAGGTTGGTCTCAACCTTCCAAAGACAGAATTGAGTATCTTATGAGGCAGTCTGGCTTGGGGTATCAGACATGCAATGGCATCAGTTTAGGGCACTGTTGCAAGAAGCAACCAGAAATGGAAAACCTCCTACAGCCATTGTGTTACATTTAAGAGGTAATGACATTTGCCAGCTTCCAATAAAAGATTTGGTTGGTTTGATGGTATAAGAGGTAAATTATATGCATGACTGCTGGCCACAGGCTATTTGTTGGTCGGAAGTGATGCAGAGAAGAAAGTGGAGGGGGGACTAGGTCCATTGAAGCGGTGGAGAGGATGAGGCAGAGAATTAATACTATGGATAAGTTAAGGAACATTAGTGGGCTGTACATTTCTCACCCTGGCATTTGGATCAGGTGGCCAGATAGGTATGATGGGGATGGGTTTCATTTGTCAGAGGATGGTATGCAGGTTTTCTATGCAGAATTACAATCAAGTTTAGCAGGGAAGGGCCTACACAGAGTAGTAGTAGTTTTTAGGGCACTGCTATGAAGTAAAGAAATGGCCTCCCTGAAATTCCTGCTTTGCGCACATCTCAAAATAATTTAATTCAATTAGTAAAGGTCATTGGCAGTAATTGGCAATAAACACATGGCTGCAGCCATTTAATTCACCTGATGCCTCTGTGTTTTTATTAAATATAAAAATGATTGATGCAAAAATTATGACAGTGATGCAAAAAGGATTTACAATGTACTGAACTGGTTATATAAATGTGGTTCAATGACAGTGATGAAAAATGATTTACAATGTACTGAATTGGTTATATAAGAGTGGTACACAAATTAACATGTAGAGCATCAGAGGTCATGGGTAAGGTGCTTTGACAAATTAATCATTATTAGCTATTTTAGTAATGGCAGGTACAGCCATATCAATCTCGGACAAATTATATGTGGAGAGGATTGGATGGCACTATAAGTAATATGTGTATATAAGGAAATCGTAGTAAAAAATTTCTCCAAAGCCAACTTCATGCTTCTTAAGACAGAAGTGGCAAACTTCATGACACCCATGGAGATGGACAATACAGTTATGACTGCTGAATCCCTCACAGATGCACTCTATAAGCACTTACACGAGTGCATGGATCGTGCTATCCAAAACAGAACCAAGATGCTATCCTCCAAAAAAAGGAAGCAAATCTGGTGGTCTCCTGCCATAAACAAACTACAACAGAAGGAAGAAACTGTTGCAAAAGAGAGTAAAATCCCATGGGTGGAGAAGTTCCCTGGTCAGCCTAAGTAGAAGCTGAGATCCCTTATAAGATCCTCCAAAGCTAGCTACGAAAACAAAATCGCCACTGATTCTAGGGACAACCACAAAGCATTCTATAGCTATGTCAAGAATCTCAATGGCAACACCCAGATCTGCTCTGAATTACAGCATAACAGCATGAAAATTACAGAACCAACTGATATTGCCAACATCCTGGCAGGTAGGTTCAATGCTAACTTTACCCCCCCACCCCCACCCCCTAAACAGCCCATATCTATACAGGAAGAATGAAAAGTCCCTGTAATCACAACTATGCAGGTAAAAGCTGCACTCTCTAAAGCCAAAAACACAGCATCCATGGGACCGGACAACATCCCAGGCTGCGTTTTACATGAACTTCAGAATAAACTGGCTCCCCACCGAGCACCATGTTCAATCATAGTCTCACATCAGACTTTGTGTCCACTGAATGGTGCACAGCAACAGTTATCCCACTCCACAAAGGGGGAGCCACCACTGATCTCGGGAACTATCGTCCTATTAGCCTGATGAGCCTGGTCTGTAAGGCCATGGAACGTATCATCATGGAACTCAAAGACATTGGTAACCTCCAAACTCTGGACCCCAACCAGTTCAGGTTTGTGAAGGGCAGATCATGCCTCCTGAACCTGATAGACTTCTTTGAGAAAGTCACCAAAGCTGTAGACAAGGGTAAAGTGGTTCACACAGCCTATCTTGACCTTGCCAAGGCTTTCAACACCATCCCCCATTCTGGAATTATAGCTAAACTCACTATAAATCCCTACGTCACAAGATGGGTTGCCAATTTGCTCACTGGCAGAACCCATACTGTAAAAGTTGCAGACTCCAAATCTGACTTCAAACCAGTGACAAGTGGAGTACCATAGGGTTCAGTCGTGGGACTTCTGTTTGGTATCTACTTCTCTGAAGTACAGGCTAACACAGAAGGCCTTTGGCTAACTATGTTCACAGATGACTGCAACCAAGGAGCCATAGCTGAGTCTGCAAATGATGTGGACATCCTACAGAAGGGCCTCACTAAGACTGATGCCTGGTGTCAGAGCCATGGCCTCAAGCTCAATGCCAAAAAGTGCATTGTCATTCCCTTTGGTAAAAACTCTGTACCCATGAACTACCACATAGGTGGCAGTCTACTTAATGCCGAATGTGTGATAAGAGACCTGGGGACCCAGGTGGACAGTAGTCTCTCCTTTGATAATCACATCGCCACAGTAGTCAGGAAATCCTTCTAGGTGGCACACCTCATCACAAAAGGGTTCTCATCTAGGAAAAGAGGTCAATGTTCCCCTCTACTGGACACTCATTAGACCCATTATAGAGTACAATGCCCCTTTTGGAATGTACCTCACAAGACATCTACAGCAGCTGGAAAGGCCACAGAAGTACCTCACAAAGAGGATTACTGGCCTCAAACAGATGCCCTACACTGACTTTCTCAAAAAACTCCAGCTTTACTCCATAGCATACTGCCTACTCCGAGGTGATCTCTGCCTAACATATAAAGCTATGTCAAACCCAGAGCTGTTGGACATGCTATACCTATAGAAATCTCAATCCCTCCGAGCTACACGCTCTAGGGACCTAAACATTGTCACTACAACAAACAGGACATTCCAGAGGGATAGATTCCTGTCCCAGTGACTTCCCATACTCTGGAACAAGCTTCCCATCTATATCAAGCAAAGTTACTCATTAGCACTCTTCAAGAAAAATCTTGATAAGTGGATGAGAAGTAGGAAATACACCCCGGGGATCACTTCTGTGGCTGTGCTCGACAGGGGCACAGGAAATTAACTTTCTTGGGTGGCGTAAGCCAGGGAACCTTGTTGGCTAGGCTTACTTAGGCCCTTGGGCCAATAGCCTAGTACCTACATATAAATATATTGTACAAATATTGTCGGAAATCAAAACACTGAGCAACCAAAATATCAAACGGAGCATTTCAGCAATGTTGAATATCGACTTTGCTGAAATGCTCACATCTGCCCACAACTAACAATAACATTTTCAGGGGGGCAAGCCCCCCTGCACCCCACCCCCACTTATATATACAAACTCCGAGATCGCATTACAGTGAGGGTAAGGGTATATTTCCTGATCTCCACTTTAGTGCGATCTGCACTGCAATGCTGAAGCTGACAAGAGCGGCTGTTCGCTCATGTCAGCTTCAACATTGTGGTGATCAAACTCTCAGTTCGAGAAAATGATTTTCGCACATATTCAATCGTCTAAATGACACTCGAATATGTGATAGTAAAAAAAAAAAAAAAATATATATATATATATATATATATATATAAAAACAGAAGCAAGAATTTTACCTCGAGTCATAGTAAGGACTAGAACATAGAGTAAGCAGAAGGGAAGGAAAGCAAGAATATGCTTCAGACACTTCGCTATTTGAAGGGAGAAACATGAGCTGGAGAAGAGTAGAACAATAATGACAACAGGATACATAAATTACAGGGTCACAGCACGAGGATGGATGTGGACAAGTGAAGAGGTGAGGTAGAAAGTGCTCCTTTACATAATCACAAGGAACAGCCTTAGAGTTGAGGATATAGAGAGCTATCTCACATAAAAACATTAAAATGCATAAAGCTATGTAAACTGTTATATCATGAGATTACAATAAAAAATAAATAAATAAATACATTCGCTAAGTGCATTGGGTGCAAGAAAAGTAAGCCTGAAGGGATAAGGCTTATCAGCTTAGGTTGCTTCACTAAATTATTTACAGCAGTAATACTGCCAGTTACCCATTTCAGAATTATTCAAAACTCTTTTGCTTCAATCAGATTAATCCAAACAGAGTGAATAATGCAGGCCAGTTTTTTCTGTCTGACAGAAGCTACACAAAGTGTATGAATTTCAAATTTGACTGTGAAAGAGGAACAACTATATATGTGTAATAAAAGCAATATTAAATATCATGTGCACCTCTGTGAAGAAGCTACACTCTACCATTCCTGAGAAACCTTAAATTTACGTGATCACATATGTACACATGGAAGCAATTCACTTTGCCAAAGGTTCATTTACTCTAACAAACTGAATCATGGTGTGTTTTACCAAATATGTGACTTAGATAAAGTGCATGTTGCCAAATACTAGTTTTGAGAGTGGGTAGTTATTGGGGGTATGAATGTGTGGGTGCATAAGTGTTTGTGGGTTAGGAACGGAGTAAGGGCTAGATAAGAGGACAGTTAAAGTGTTGTGCATGTGTTCTTGTGTGTGGGAAGTGTGTCTTAGTGTCTTATGTAGAGGTACTTTTAGGGAAAGAGCTTTTTCAAAGGTAAGTTACAGGGTTGGGGTAAGGGGTATGGGCAGAAATAGGGTTAGAGTTAGCACATATGAAAATGATGGTGGGGGCACTTTTCTACCCATCTTCACATGTGTGTGCTGCTACTCCCCCAAATTTAAACCTTCCATTCTGAATAGCCCCCTACCTAATAGCACCAGAAATCATAAAAAGCATGTCTGATGGTTTGTGTGTGTGTGTGTGTGTGTGTGTGTGTGTGTGTGTGTGTGTGTGTGTGTGTGTGTGTGTGTGTGTGTGTGTGTCTGTTTTCGCTGATTGCAAAATGAGACTAGTCTTTTTTGTAATCAGTTCTATTTGGGATTTGGATGGTTTATGTTAGATTTTGGGATTTCGTTTTCAGTAAAGATAGAGTTTCATCAAGATTTTGTTTTTCTGCCATTCGATATTTTTTGTGTCAGGATTCTTTACACTCATACAAATCTATATGTCCCATGCTAGAATGGAACAGCTAATAAACAGAATGAGTCATCCGTTGGTCTGATATAATGTTGAGGAACCAATAAACATATCAGAACTCTAAGAAGTATAAATAGAAAGTGTAGGCACTCTTACAGAGCTGCAACTGCTATCTGCTGCAGAACATTCAGGAAATCTGACTCAATGGGACAGTTTTCAGAGGTCTTTTGTAAACAGGGTCACTGATACATATGTTTTTTGTATCATGTCAGAAGTCTGAGTAGGTGAAATTGCATACATGATTATGTGAACCACTATTTTATTTATGTTCATATTACTCATATATATACTTTCTTCAGCATCTCTTGTGTGATTATTTCCCAAAATCCTGCTGAGATTATAGCTACGGCTAGCTATATCACAAGTCATACTAAAAAGAACATTTCCTATGAATCATCTCTTTTATCTAAAGATGTGCGCAATGTACCAGCGAGACACTTAATTAGCAAATTCCTGTAACAAGTCATCCTAGCCTATGCATTTCAGAAAGAGTTTTGTGCTATATCTAGCATTTAATGTTCATCTCTCTCCCATATATATATATATATATATATATATATATATATATATATATATATATATATATTCACACACATATATCACACACACACACACACACACACATATATATATCCACATACATATATCACACACACACACACACACACACACACACACACATTTTATATATATATATATATATATATATATTCATCATATTCCATATGCACTATTAGCCTTAGCACCCAGTATTTTTTTCTTTGATGTCTCAAAAACAACGGTCCATATCCACATACAAATATTGACCCCAAACCTTTACTTGATGACCACAACTATAGCATAGGCTACATAATCTACAAAAATGCCTTATTTACATACAAAAAATAGTAAACAATAAAGATGGATAAATTCCATTCCTGTAAACTAAAAAGAGCACAGTGCAAGACAATACAAGTGGTGTGCATACTACCTTAGAACAGCTTTGTTTTGGTTGGAATGAACACCATGGAGCATCTTGCTACACTTTGGAAATGGATACAGTGCAGCAGCTTTGTCTTTGCACTGAATATTTTATGATATTCCATTTATGAATTTTGTGCTAATGTTGCCAACAGAGGTCTAGTTCTGCTGATGTAACCTAAAGCTAGTCGACTATCAAAAGCATTACTAGTAGCTTTTTACAGCAATTTTAGCTTCTATCCGAGAAGCCATACATCGGTATAACAATTCTTTTTGTCCATTACAATGAAATCACTGCTGTGTTAACAATGGAGTGTATGATATGTTACAGGCAGCAAACTTCCATCTGTATCTAACCTCTTTACTACTGACCATTCTCAGGAATGTTGTGTTTGTATTACTAGCAGTGCTTGGCTGTTTTTGTTGATTGTATATAAAGGACTGTATCTCTGAAATTGTCAGAAACACATTTTCTGGGAATTATACTATAAAATTAAACAAATTATACATAAAGTGTACTCCTAGACACGATCAAAGAAGCAGATATATTGATTTTTAAAAAAAGAAAAAGAAATGCCTTTTTTATGCAATACAAAAAAGTAAAGAAAACCACACTTTACACATAAATACAGGACGATAAATGCAGGAAGAATATTTGACATAATCATCTGTCATGTATACAAGGAACACAGAGAACTCTGTGTGGACCATGACGCTGGTATGCAGGATTCATGATAAAAAAAGCATGCACAACAATAAATGAGAACTGGCCAGCTTTTTGAAATGTTATGTGTACTAATTGACAGAGAGCTATGACATGTACAATGCCAGTTTAAGTAAAGGCTACTCAGGATGGCACTGTGTGTACCACACAGTAAGAAGAGTTTAAGTAGTGTTATGGAGGGGGGTCAGTTTGCTGGCCAAAGTGCATATCCTCCCATGACAGATTTGATAAGGTGTGGGGAAACAGAACCTGGAATCTAAGAAAGACAGAAGAGAAACTGCTGATATGCAAAGCAGATCTGCATGTGTGCCTGCTTTGTGTGCAAGTCTGTGCATGGGAGAATGTAGACAGATCCAGCACAGCAAACTTTAAACAGTACACAATATTTGCACTACAACTGTTTCATTTGATGAACCACAGGCTGTAAGCCCTGCATGCCTGTGGGGCTTAGGGTACTTTTACAAGCTGGACACACAGATTCAAAACACAAACAGCAGCCTATACAATCTGTTACACTCAGACACATAGTACACCAGAGGCAGTCTGGATACATTTTACACAAAACAGCTGCATGCAAATTGCCATGCTGTGCACTTTCCACTGACAGCACTGCTAGGAACTCCAGAAAAGAATATGGAATTGGGTTTATGGTGTACAGCATGGTATAATGTGCACACAGCTACTGCTGTACATGGCATTATATGCTATTATCAGTAAAGCCCGTGCATGGCAAACCCGCCCTCTCATATATACTCACACACGTGTGCAAGTATCACACAGTGTTTGTGTTTACTAATGTATAAAGCAAGTGTTACATCACTGCAGGATACCTCATGCACAGGAATGGGTCACACAGGTGATAAGGCTTTGTGCAACCATGTAGCTGATTATCTGTGTGTGCTATACCACCAGCACTGATGCTTACTAGGGCCTGGTTTTACTATATGTCCTCAATGTGCTACTAGACTTTGAGGCATTAAGACAGTGCTTATAGGGAGAGGAACCAACACTTACCATTAGAACAACTGCACACCAGCAAGAGGTGATGGGTTACAGCAACAGTTTTTGTTTCTAGTTACTCTATGTTCTTCAACATGGTCAGAAACCAGATGCAGCTGACACAGCTGTGTACACATACCTCTAACTGTAAATTCTACAGAGCTATTTGTGTTCATTTCTGTGTGTGGTCATGTTTCTGTTGAGCAATATGTGTTAGGGTAAAGCATTATGCTTTCAGCTGGTGCACATTCATGCCTTGGCTGGGGAAGTAATGCTCTTTTAGTAGAACAGTGCGAGCCCACTACAGCACCAGTGTTACAGTGCAACCTTGATGCTCTACAGGGCTGACCTAAGCATGTCGGCAATGCTTTCAGCTGGTGCACAATCATGCCCTGGCTGGGGAAGTATTGCTCTTTTAGTAGAACAGTGCAAGCCCACTACAGCACCAGTGTTACAGTGCAGCCTTGATGCTCTACAGGGCTGACCTAACCATGTCAGCAATGATCTTCACATAAATCAGCTGCACACCCTCTGTACGCCAGAGTGAGACTATGCCTTGATCTCATGTAGGAGTCATATTTAGCTTACTGCTGTGCTCTTCCAAGAGTGCTATCCCTACAAATTGCATGCCATTTGTAGGAACCCACACAATCTTTTTAAGCCCCCAGGTTACTCCAACATTATATGCAGTTTTGATAATGTTGCAACTTGTAAATTCTTAACCTCATTCTGACTAAATTCAACCTGTATACAAAAACAGTATCTCTTGTTAAACTGTCCAGATAAAACCCTTTGATACAACCTTACCTTACAGATTTATACAATATTCTGTATGATCTAATAGCAATGAAATAAAGGACACAACCCCACTTCAAATGTCTGTATGCACTTAGCACTTGTACAAAAATGAGTTTTTACTGGAAGACTTAAAATGTTAGAAGACATTTACCTTTGTGATAAAAATACGTTCAGTCAGTTTCATAACAAAAGTATATATATATATATACACACACGAGTCTGACATTTACTAAGTTTGTCACCTAGAGCACATCACATGTTTATGTTTGTTTAAACCAGCTGGCACAAAACTGAGAAGCATAATAACACAACAGTCCTCCTGACGACACCTGTGAAAAGCTGCAATAAGACAGGAAAAAAATAAATAGTTCTTTTAGGAGGGAAGTGCAAGAGAATAATGCTAAACTGCACTGAATTAAGAAGAAATGCAAGCAGCTCTTTAAAAGATAAAAGAAAAATCAGTTACATTATGATTTCTTTGTAGTTAACTACGAAATATTTAAAATAAGTATGCAAAATCAAATATAAAAATTGTTCATATGTTACTTTGGGAATGTACTACAGTTTGAAAGAGAAACTCTGATGTATACTCATCTGTTCTGCTCGAAGCCTTGAATTCAGTATTCTAGATCAAAGGAAATCACTTTATTTGTACCTCCCCCAAGAAATATTTTTATTTATTTAATATTTGTTTTACCAGGGTAGTCCTAGTACCCATTTTCAGTGGCGTCCTGGGGAGAAATGCTCCAAGAAGTTACAACTGAAACACATAGGTGATTAAAGATGAACATTAAGTAGAATACTGACATTTTAGGCAGGCATGACAGTTAAATGCAATAACAGAAGGCAGGTAACAAGAGGCAGGAAGTTAACATAAATGGCAGAGACAGTTAAATGCAAACAGTCAAAAAGCAATACAATCTCATAGCTCAATCAGCAGATCACAAATCTTACAGTAGTTGTACAATATAGAAACATAAGGTACTAGTAGGTACATATTTACAATATTTAAAAAGTTATACAATGCACATAGCTGGTTTAAAAAGACAGTGAGAAGTAGGCATCAGAGGCCTAAGGCGGCCCCGCTCTTACAGTAGGATGACAATTCGGGGGGGGGGGGTCATTGCAGTTGCAAAGAGGGGTAGCATAAAGGTGAGATTTAAGGAGGTCTTTGAATGTAGTTGTGCGATTTTGTAGCCTGAGGTAAGGTGGGTGGGTGTTCCATGCTTTTGTGACCTCATGGGAGAATAGGGCTTCTCCAGATCTGTTCTTCCATGAATTGATTTCAATCAGGGCTTTGTTACTGGATCGTAGTTCCCGGTTGGAGTTGTAGAAATTTAACATGCCAGCTATGGCAGGGGTTCTCTCGGGGTGATAAAGAATTTGATGAGCTATGTTGAGTTGGTGGTAGCTTAGTAAGTTTGGAAATTCTAACCAGTGTAGTTTAAGTATGGATTGGCAGTAGTGAGAGTGTGATTTAGCATTGGCTGTGAACCTAGCTATTTTGTTGTAACGTGGAGAGTTTGTTCAGGTTTGATTTATTAATGTTAGTTAGAACTGGGCAGTAATGTTGATACTAGATGAGTTCTGGCTATGGTAGTTCTAGACTTGGAGGTTAAGAACTGTTTGCTATGATAGACGCATCCTAGCATTTTGTGGACTTTAGAGATAGTTTGCGATATGTGCTTACTGTATTTAAGTTGTTGATCAATAGTAACATCTAGTAGTTTGGCCCTCTGGTGATGATGGTATTGTTGGCTGAGAGACTGGAGAATGTGGGGTCATTGTGTTTAGTTGGGTGGAATAATATTAACTGTATTTTTTCTGGGGTTAGTATCAGTTGGTGAAGGTTTAGCCAGTTCTCCATCTCAATGAAGGATACTTGGGCTTTACTTTGTAGAAATGGGTGTTGGATGCTGAGCAGATTAGGGTTGTATCAGATTAGGGTTGTATCATTTGCATATTGGACAATTTCAGATTTAGTGGTTGCTAGGTGGAGTTTGTTTGTAAACATGTTAAAGAGAAGCGGGCCTAGAAATGAGCCTTGGAGGATGCCACATGTGACGGGGGAGTGGGGAGGATAGGGAGTTGACCCATTTGACAGATTGTGAATGGTGGCTTAGGTAACTGTTAAACCAGTGCAGGGAGGGATTACTGAGGTTGAATTCAGAGAGGCAGGCAAAGAGTTTGTTGTGGAAAATTATTGAACACCTTGGATAAATCTAGGAAAGTGGCCGAGACAGGTTTCCCCTTGCTTCATGTACGAGTTTATGGTATTAGAGAAGTTAATTAAGGCAGTGGTGGTGCTATGGAATGGTCTAAATCAGTGTTGGGTTTTAGATAGTAGACTGTTGGACAGTATGTGGTTAAGGAGTTGGTGATGGATATATCTTTCTAGAATCTTTTATAGGGGTGACAAGACTGCAATGGGATGGTAGTTGGAGAGGTTAGTCGAGGGGCTGCCTTTGTGGAGGCAGATGATATATGAGGTTTTCCACAAGGATGGAATGATTCACTCAATGTATTAATTAATAGGGAGATGGGGTAGACAATGGCTTTGGATGCAATTTGGAGACATTTGGCCGGTAGATTGACAGCAACGAGAGTGGTTGGTTTGAGTTTTGCTAAGAGTTTTTGAATGGTTGACATTGGCACTGGTTTGAGTGAGAAGGGGGTGGAGTTAGTTTGGGATTTTGGGGGTTGTGGTTGGGTTGAGGGTGATATATCATTTATGAGTTTCAGTATGGTGGAGGTAAAATAGTTGTTGAACATTGAGGCTACGTCAAGGTCTGTGCCTTTGATGTTTGGTGGTGATGTAGTGGCTTTAACGGGTTGGAGGATGTTGTTCACTGCAGCCCAGAATTTCTGTGGGTTGTTACTGGATTTCCTTTGTAAGGAAATATAGTGATTTTGTTCGTCCATCTTGACCTGCTTTTTTTTTTTTTTGCTTTACTTCTAAGGTCAGAAAAGGTTTGCCTAGTTTCGGGTGTTTTGTATTGTTGCCACATTTTCCAAGCTTTATCCCAATACTTTAGTAAGGTTTTTGTGGTTTTCTCTAGCCAAGGGACAGGGTTATTGTGAACCCTAATTGTTTTGAGAGGGGCTAATTGGTTTAGTATCCGTAGGAATGTGGAGTTAAAGTATTCAACCACATTATCCAAGGGGAAGGTTTTGAGGGAGGCCCAGTTACAGGATTTTAGGGTTTCTGAGAATTGCAGGGGGAGTTTTTCTGGGAATGGGTTTTTATAGCAGGGAGGGTGGGATGCTAGATTTAAGTTTGTGTCAAAGGAGAAAAGTTGGATTGTGGTCATTGAGAGAGTTAGGTAGTGTTCCACTTTGGTGGGCAGTGTTAAGCTGGTTAGTGAAGATCCAGTCTAGGGTGGATTCTCTTTTGGTCTTGTCAATACATGCGGGTGAGTATACGAGTTGAGTGAAGCTAAACAAGACAGTAAGTATCTTTCAAAATCCAAAACTGAAACCAACAGGAAATTTTGTCAGGGTTTCGGACAGAGAGAGAGAGAGAGAGAGAGAGAGAGAGAGAGAGACAGACTATTAGCTGTATATTCCTGCTGGAGTAAACACAGATGGAGCTGCCTATAAGATTATTTCAGATTCTTTTCTGCTCTTGAAAGCAAGTGACAAGCACAGCATCCATCCATGCGCAATCCCTTTTCCCAATATTTGTACATGGAGTCAGGGTGTCACTTTATCAGTGGCAATCATCTAGAACTAATGTTCAAACTGCAGGTTGGCCAGCCCTGCTGCATTTTTTCTTACACATTACACACACACACATACACACACACACACACACACACGCAAGCACACACATGCGTACATACGGGTAAACAACACACAAGCAAATACAACACACATGTGCAAACAACACACATGCGCAAACACACATGCGCAAATACACATGCGCAAACACACACGCGTAAAAAACACGAGCAAACACAACCGTGCGGAAACACAACTCTGCGCAAACACAGCACACATGCGCAAACACAGCACACACATGCAAACACAGCACACATGTGCAAACACAGCACACACGTACACAGCACACATGTGCAAACACAGCACACACGTGCAAACACAGCACACACGTGCAAACACAGCACACACTCTCAAACACAACACACACTCTCAAACACAACACACACTCGCACACACCCCTCCGCTAAAGTTTAGAGAGTTCAGTCCACCTACTGCATGTCTTTGCAATGTGGGAGGAAGGAAACGGGAGCACCAGTAGATATACTCAGCTAAAAATTGTTAAGGTCTAGAGTAAGTGAGAGTTTGCCCCTTAATGAACTTCTCCCTTATTTTTGAGGATACTTTAATAAGTTATATCCAGTATGATCAAATATTGTCAAGGAGGTTTCAACATAAAGCCCAAATAAATTCTTCTTCTTCAAAAAAGCTGATCTAGTATACTGGTTCCAGAACCTTTAAATTTCTTGTGCAATATTATTCCTGTTTACAAATGTACTTTTTCAGTGAAATGCTTTATTTGATTTATTTCAAGTAGAGTTTTACTATTAACTTTCTAAATGTCTGTGGCTTGTGCAGTACTTGTGTAGAAGTTTAATAATTATTGCATTGAACTAGGACTATTAACCATTTTGTTTCTATCTAATGAAGAATGACTGCTCTTAGTCAACTGTTGCCATTTAAATATTTAAAGGTGGGCATACTTTAAAGGCAAACAGAAAGTTGTATTTTTGGTTTAGCATCAGCTGGCAGTGTTAAAATAAACTGGTGAAAAGGCACTGGAATTGGAGACGTATCGTTTACCCACCATTTTCTGGAAAATATTGCATGTTGGTCTGTGTGCCACATAATTATAAAAGTTCCAAATGCTGCTAGTAAGACTGCATTGGAATACATTGGTCTATATCTAACTTGGGTAAAATGCTAACAACTGTGAATTTTTAATGCTAAACCGCAACCAGTACTGCATAAAACTTACTTAGATATAGCAAGTTTTGGCTAATACCTGAGGTAGTGATATGCATTAGCATACACTCTTAAGACAAATCACCAAGCTTAAAGGAGTAAGGATAGAGAGACCACATTCCTGCTCATGAATTATTTTTTAGCAGCCAAACCTGGTTTGGAAAAACGAAATCTGATTAGGAAATGCAAATCTGGGACAAGCAATCGCATAACCCGCATTTGGAACCAGCACACTTGATCAACTCTTCTGGAACAAGGAGAATTTACCTAGGTTTCATGTTGAATCTTCAGTGACAAGATGATTATATTAGATATAATTTATTAAACTATCCATGAAAATAAGGTGGTCTGAGCTCAATAAATTCAGTTTATAGATTGTCAAGAAATTCTTTCATTATGGTAGGTGGTTAGCCTGTGAAAGCTGGATGCTTCATTGTTTTTCTACACCTCTTCCATGCTAATTCTCTATTATAATTTTGACTGATGACTGAGGAACCAGACCATGAATTTTTGACTGATGACTGAGGAACCAGACCATAACCACACCAAAGCATATCTGAGGAAGCTTAGATCCAAGCGAGGTGTTAAGAGTTTAGCAGGCATCAACGGATATGAAACTTCTCTGAAGTTTGAGACACTTTCAGTATGGTAATGGATATCACAGCTTCAGCAAGTGGGGATGGACAGCTTAGAATTAGAAATACTTATAACCAAATAAATGGTGTGCATGCAGTACCACCACCATGGACACAGCAGAATACTGCATAAAAACTCTAATTACAGTAATCTGGATATTACTCTAACTCATTTTAGTTTGTGCCAGAAAGGCTTTAAATTTGTTCACACTAAAAAGTTTGATGATGTGAATGCTATTATTGAACTAAATATTTATACAAGAAAATTTTAATGTAACCATCTTATTTAACCTGGAACGATGTAGGCCAAAAGCAAAGGTGTAAAAAGAAAAGTGGTTTCAAACCCTTCTTCCACCCATTGGTGTTGGCCCTTTGAGAAAGCATATGAATCTGATATTGATAAAGTTGCCAATACAAAATTAGGGGAGACTGCAGTCTAATCTTACCTATGAAGAAAAGTCTTTACTACGTACTTTGAATAACAATAAATCTACAAGGGTTATGAAACCTGACAAAGCTAAGGGAATGGTCTTATTTGACAATATAGAGTACTGTAGTAACATGCTTGCGATTTTACAAAATCATGCCACTTATATTATTAGTTCTAGAAATGAGGCAAATATAGTTTATAGGAAAACAGTCCTCCAGTTAGAAGATCATGTGTTGTAGGTTTATTGATACTCAATTTGTTTCATTTCCTTACTAACATTTCACCTAAAAGTCCTACTATATTTAACATCCCCCGAAATACACAAAGATATTCAAGGATTTTCCAATAGATTTTGGAGAGCACAAGCCTGATGGGAAAATAAAGGGGTATTGACACTATTCCACAGATTGCTCCAAGTTTCTACTGACAGAGTTAGAGGCAGTGGAAATGAGAGGTGATTGACATGGAAAGGCATGATTAATAAAGAGAAGTGGGTAGGAGGCAATATCTACTGCCAGATCAGAGATGATGGAAAAAAAAAATGTCAATAATTTCCTGGCTAATTGACAGGGTGTAGGCTCATCCTAATAATTAACAGAAACAAATATATCCTGTCGGGTACAGTCGCATGTAAAAAGGCAAACATGTCAAACAATACAACTTACTACAACTTACACATGCTGTTGCTTTAAATCATAACTTCTAAGTGTTTTTTTTTTTATGTGATGTTATAGTTGTGAGACGAATTTTAGATCAGCGTTTGCTGACGAGGTAGAGAATAGCTAAGGTATCTTATTGTATTTTATGTTTCTATTTGTTAGTTTAAATATGTTTTAATGAGCTAGGAAGTGATGTTTTTGTATTTAAGAGATTTTTTTTAGAGTTGTTCATAGTCTGATGAAGCACTGGTTTAGTTAATGCAAAAGTGCTCACTCATGCACTGGTTTTGAATAAATGTATTTTCTTTTAAAAGTTGCTTTTTATTTTTAGTTCCCATGTAAGTCACAGTAAGTTGTATTGTTTGTCATCCTAATAATTACCAGGTTTTTACTGTGCGACTTTAATTTGATGTTGAGGCCTCTCATAGACCATTTATTTTATAGAAGAGAGTACAAGAAGGGTCAGGTGTTGCTTACAAAATGGATGGTCTCACATGGATGTATGGATTGCTCTGCACCAGAAAAGGTGCTGTTGTTTTACAGAGATCTTACAAAATGAGGCAGTAGGATATACCTAGTGCTAATACAGCAACACCATTTGCCAACAGTGTTCGACTCTACCCTGCATGAAATATCATTTTCTTACCATACACCCATTACAATGCGTGTTGGAAGCTCAGGGTAAGTACGGAAGTCTCCATGTTGGAGGTCTCCAAGGCAGAAGCAAAAATGAAGACATGGGCTGTTTTGATGGCTTAACAGGGAAGGAAATCCAAATGCACAGCCTGGTTGTTTACAGCCTGGGTATGGAGACAGTATGTCTTGAACGTGCACGATAGTGAGAGAAATATTCCGAAAACGATGATGAGATCAGAAAAGCTTTTTGTGATATTTTATGAGACCTTACATGTGTCTAAAATTATTAGGTAATTAACAGTGGGTGTCAATTAATAAATTATGGTATTGCTTTAATGTATGAATAAAAATCTGGCTTAAACAGGGATATAGATCAGGGGGAAGTTAAAGAAGTGATAACCTCAAACCCAATGAAGCCCCAGGTCATGACGGCTCTTCAAAGAAATTTTATAAATGGGGAAGAGAAATGGTTGTGCCACCACTTGTGCACAGGTACTTAATTCACGGAGTTAAGTGGGAGAGCAAGGAACCTCCCCAGTAATCAGACCACCATGTTGGTTCTCCAAAAAAGTACAATGGCATATTAGACTTGGACAACTACTGCCCTATTTCTCTTATTAACGCTAATGTAAAAATTCTGGCAAAAGTGCTAGCCAACATGCTCAACAGTCGGTTTCCCAGGCTGATCCACATGGGTCAGAATGGCTTTGAGAGAGATAAAAAATATTGTGGATAACTGGTGGGAGGTATGAGTTTTCTGAAATGCATGGGGGAAGGAGTGCTAGAGCAGGTATGCTGTTATTTTGATATAACTACAGCTTATGATTCTATGGAACAGCCACTTTTGTTTGCAGTGCTTAAACGACTGTGGAAATCAGTTTTCTTCCTGGTTAGAAACTCGGTATACAAATCTGATATTTTGAATAGTGGCTAATGGGGGCATCTCAAGAGAACGCAGGATTGCTAGAGGAATGTCCCACAGTTGCCCTCTGTCTCCTGGTCTATTTGTGTTATAGAGGAACTGGCAGAGAGATTAAGGGAATATTTGGTATATTTTGATCACAAGAAGGGGATTTATTTGCAGGCAGTTGTGCAGTCCTGAGTAGCAGCATTTATGGAGTGTTAAGTGGGTTCTACAGGTTTTCAAGTAACTAGGAGTGGTGTCAGGCTTGAATTGTAACACTGCAAAATCAGCAATAGGGTGCTTAGAGCAGGGGAAAGTTGAACAAATGCGGCCAATACAGAGCATAATATTGCTTATTTATTTGGGGTGAGTGGTTTTCAGTACAATTAGCCATACAGTCAAGATTAATTTGATCAAGGTCTATGATAAGGTTGAGGAGTCTTTAGAGTGCTTTAAGTTTAAGGACAGGGAGACTGATACAAGCAGGTAGCCCCTATGAGTAACTTTGAATTACAGCAATAATGTGGGAGGTATACGTGACATTATTCGACAGAATTGGAAAATCTTGTTAACAGATGATAGGGTGAAGGCATTAATAACTCAGGAACCCACATTTTCTTTTAAATGCAATAAGAACCTAAAGGATTTGCTATGCACAGATCAACAAGGGTTAGGAAACCTGTCATGGGGCGACAAGGGACATTCCCCTGTAGACATTGCAAAGCTTGCCAATATATTAGACATAACAATATATTTATCCATCCACTGTCTGGAAAGAGCTATTAATTGAAACAATATGTTGATTGTTTGACCAGTAATATTATATACTTGGCTGACTGTATGCAATGTTGTTCATTTTATGTTGGCAAAACGAACTGTAGATTGAAAGACAGGGTGCTACAACATATGTCAGCTATATGTACAGCCAATACACACAATGCTCTGTATCAGCATGTAAAGCAGTACCCTGGGCATGTATTTTCTTTTATGGTTTTGCAGGTTATTCATCTAACCAGGAGAGGGTGATTTGAGAAACATAACAGAATCTAGTGAAACTAGATGGATAATTAATCTGGGTGCTGATAGAGCACCAGGTTTGAATGGTGTTATTCCTATCAAGCCTTTTTTAAAAAAGAGGACAGCTTTTTACTGAGCCTTTGACTGGCTGTTACGTATTTTAAAAGGTGTTCATAATTTTTGTATGATGTCTGAAGAAGGGTTTTTCAAACCTGAAAGCGCTAACCTACTGCATTTTATTAAACTACTGTTTTTTATCAGCCTGGTGGTCTGGACTGTTTGTTTTTGCTATTTAGATGACTTGCAAGATGCCCTGTATAAGGAATGTAAAGCATGGTGTGATAGAGAATAGGGAAAGGGATATGCTTTCATCCCTGCACAAGGCATCATGTGGCAGTAGATGACAGATAGTTCTGGGTAGTCTATGGCATTAAGATGTGGAACCATTTGTGCAAATCTTTGGGGAAAAAACATTTTGCAGTATTTGATACTCAAAGTTAGGTATGAGCTGTGTAATCAAGGCTTGCTTACCTGTGCCCAACTTAAGCAGATATGAAAGAGATGGAGTTGAGAGGAAAGTGTTCCTTGGAGGAAGTGGAGTAAAGGTTTTAAGAGAAAGATAGGAACATTATACAAGGATCTATATGAAAACCAGGCAAAAGCTATTAAAATATTAGTGGAATGTCTATGGAGATTGCAAGAGCCGAAACAGAATGGGAAGATGTATGGCATGTCGCAGGTTATCCTGAAAAACGGCCAATCTATAGTGATCAACAGCTTGGGTTCCTATTTATATGGCATCAAACTCTAGTGCTGTGTGGCAAACATAAATGGTTTTGAGGTTATGTAGTGTTGGACCTGCTCTCACATTCATTCAGAAAGTTTACATATGTTTTGGGATTGCCCTAAAATTCACAGATGTTGGAGAAAGACCCAAGACGTGGATTGGACAGGTTAAGTGGAAATCCTGGCTGAATGGGAGTTTGCCCCCACTTGGCAGTTCCAATTTGAGGAACATTATAGAGTTTTCTAGGTTTTTCTAGTATGGTTCAAATGATTTTGTGCTAAAAGATGGAAATCTATACCCCATCCATAAGGTTGAATTTGATGACCATGTTAGACATCATCTCTGTAAAGTTATGTAATTTATTTAACGATTTACATAATCACAATACTATCCACTGAGGAATGGAAAATTATTTGGATCTCTGTGTTGCACTCTTACTTTTTTGTAAGGTACGGTTTTACTTGTGCTAATGTGGAAAACTGCTTTATGTTAAGCATGACACTTGCTGACCATGTAAACTATGAAATAGTTATTTGTGTTTGTTACTTTGTGTTATGATTTCCCTTGTTACCAAATGGAATAGTTAAGAATGGGAACACAAAGCATGAATAAACGTTGGGATTGAGGTTAACGATGGAAAAGAAGACATTTTTGAGTTCAAAAGAAAATAAGGAGGGGATAGAAACCAAAATCCCACTGAGAAACTAAAGACCACAGGTATATCCACAAATTAAGGAGAAAAAGATGGTATTCATGAAGTTTCTTAAAACAATTCTAAGTGATCAGAAAGGTAGACCCTTTGAAGAAAATACAACTGCAAGAAATGAAAGCTCCCCTTACAACTAGTTATTCATTATGAAAAAACAAGAAAATATTTAAATGTAAGCCCTGGCATGGATTAAATAAATATATAGACAAAACTATTATGACAGGTCTTCTTGGATAACTTAACTTGAATTATTTAACAAAAGCTTACAATCAAAGTACACACATATTCACCAGAAAGCTGTTATAGTGGTCCACCATAAAAAGGAAAAAGAGAAACAAACACTTAAAAGG
The DNA here is from genome assembly GCF_019279795.1 of Protopterus annectens. Taxonomy (NCBI): domain Eukaryota; kingdom Metazoa; phylum Chordata; order Ceratodontiformes; family Protopteridae; genus Protopterus; species Protopterus annectens. The sequence goes on from NC_056744.1 coordinate 132,860,609, forward strand.
ATGAGAATGGAAATGTATAGCCAAATTAGTGAAGAAACTTGACATATCTAAGGCTAATGATAAATTCTAGTTTGTTTTTGTGGAAAGAAAATTCACTTTTCAGGTTGGATTCTACTCTGAGAATCAGTGATAAATATGGTGAATGAAAATACTTGGGGTGCATTATACATGGATCTGTGCACATCTTTTGAAATGGTTACGAATTTAAAGTTAATAAAAACTGCAATCTTAATTTAACTACTTTAGTGAACTGGATAAGTGACTAGTGGAAGACCCTGAGAGCAGGAATTAGTCCCACTTGGACTTTAAAACTGAAAATATATTCCAAGATGGCCGCCGACTAGTCTAGTCCTTACTCTCTGAGCTCCTCACAGCTATTTAACTTTTGGTTTTTTTTACAACTTTACATCAACCTTTTTCCTCAAATTTTTATACTAAAAGATTTTATAAATCTTTTTCTACGCATTTGGATTATTTTTTCTTCTGGAATTATTATCCTGGGATTTATTTTACCTCAGAACATTCTTGGTCTCTCTGCTGCTGGGACTCCTACTGCTCCAGTCAGTTCCTGGTTCCTGATATCTTGTTGACTGCATTCCATTTCTGGGCATGGCTACAAAATCTGACTCCATGGAGACTCAGCCTACAAAGGCCAAATATACTTCAATGCTCTCTCCTGAAAAAGATTCAGGTTCAAAAAGACTGAAATCATCTAGACAACCTACAGAAACTATTAATGTAAGTAATAAAGATTTAAATGGCTCAAATTTACTTTTAGAAGAACTAAAAATAGCATTAAAACCAATCCAAAGTGCTATACAAAACTTTTCAGAACAGTTTGCTGACTTTAGTAAATCTTTAAAGCAAATAAACGATAGTATTGTTACTATTGAAAATAAAATCTTAGCTTTGGAAGTTAAAACAGACTTACTGGAAAGTGACTTTAAATCTAGAGATAAAACTATTTCAGATTTACAAGCTAAAATATTGGATCTGGAAGCCAGGAGTCGAAGAAATAACATCATTATTCGTGGTTTACCTGAATCTTATGACAATAAAAACTTATCTGTGACTAAAAATATCTTTGAAACACTGTTAAATTGTGAAGCTTCTTCAAAATCTATAATTGTAGAGAGAGTACACAGAGCACTGCGTACAAAGCAAGATTCTTCTACACCAAGGTTAATTTATACTAAGTTACTAAACTTTCAAGACACTTTCCAGATCCTAGAAACTGCTAAAACAAAGAAACAATTCATATGGAAGTCTCACAAACTATCATTTTCCCAAGATCTTCCTGCACAGATCAAATTAAATAGACAAAAACTAGCCCCTATTGTGCTGACTTGATAAAAGAGGGATTAGATTTGAATGGCTTATCCTAATACCTTGTCTTTCACAGCTAATGACAAAAGATTTGTATGTTCAGATCCTAAAGATGCAAAAGACATTTTTCTTAAAACATTTAAAAAGCTTCCTGACACTGTATCTTAATATTCTACTGTTAAAGAACTACTATAAGGTTTGATTTTTTCATTTCTTTACTCTGACAGTATTTGTGTTACATGATTTGTAATTCTGATGTGACATAATTATATTAGCTTAAGAACTTGTCATGTAATTTGCACATGATAGATTTGGTGTGACAGTGTGCAGTGACAGGATATATGCTTGTTAGATTTGTGTGGATTAATAGAAGCATTTAAATTGCTGTATTTACTTTTTCTCTTTCTCTCACATATGCTTGCTGTGTAAATAGATAATATGTTAATTTTACTACAAGCTTTTGAGTTACAGCCTTCTGTGTAAGCTAAATGATTTTTGGACGGCAACACATTCCATCCCAACATTCTCGCAAGAAAATCTTCCCCTCAGAGTTCCAGCTGATGCTCTCCATGAACATGCACTACAGTCTCTCTGAGATGGATGGTGATGTCATCATTTGTGAGGAAAGAAGGACAGTTTCAAATACACAAGTCTGCTTGTTTTCAACAAGTATTCAATAGCGCTAACTTTTTAATAGATCTGGCTATTATTTAAAGTGTTTTCTCTTCATAAATGAAGGTTGCTTTTTAAATTTAAACAGACTCATGTCACATAATATATTCAGTGACTTTTAGTGTGTCTGCATGACTTCAAAGCAAGCTGCTACTTTCATAAAGCAGAGTGAAAATGTTTCTGGAAACAAATGAACAGGTTAGTTTTATATATTAAAATTCTAAAGGATGTGTAAGGAAATGAACATATTTTCCTATTCAGAATATTTTTTCATACAATATTTTATATTATACTGAAGTGTTTAATTTGACAAATGTTACAAAGTATACCTGTTCATATGAAAGTTTCATGTTATTTCTATTCTCTGCTCTCTTTCTTCTCAGAGGCTGGATGTGATATTTATGATTAGTAGTTTATGTTTAAGAAAGCTTTTACTTATTTGAAAGGTTTGAAATAACTATCTTTAATATGATTAGCTGAATCTACCTGTATATATTTAAGCCCTTAGATTTACTGCATTTAGCTTGCTTGTTTCTGTTTTAATTAGATGTTCAAAACATTTACTTTAAAAGCCTTGTCTTTTCATGCTGTTTTGCTATGTTACATCTATAGCTTAGAAGAATAGTATGGCTACATAACCTAACAGAGTCATTAGTAAAATATTCAAAAAGTAGATTTAAAATTATATGTATGCACATTGTTGTACATTCAGTCCAATATATATGATGCTGTTTAAGTTACTATTTAATAATATAATTATACTTTATTCATGTATATTAACTAGTGTTAAAACCTTACAGCTTATAATATTTCATTTTGAATAGTTCCTGTACTACTATTATCTAGTTAATAGATGCATCTCCAGACTGAATTGTTTTTCATTTTGAGATATGGTTGCTTGGTAGTTGTTATTTGCTTTATTTGAACTATAACTAAATACTCATTCTACAGGTATTAGTGCTTTTATCATACTAATGGTCATGTTGATTAATGAAATTATCACTAAAGTACTAAAGAAGGTTCAGTAGACAGTGCATGACTATTATCTTTAGTTCAGTAATGCTATGCTTATTTACTTATATTATAATGTTACCAGTTGGTTTTGTTATACTTATATATGTTATCTTACATATCTTTCAGTTTTAATTGTATTACTTCTTATGATAGAGTGTTCTAGTTAAGCAGAGTGTGATTTATTTATTATTTACTTGTTTCTCTTTCTCTTCAAATACTTGAGGAAATACATTTAATCACTATAAATTTCAATTTAAGGATAGGAGCTTTAGATTAGTATTAGAAGTAGGGATTAAGCATGTTGGACGTCTTGAAATTAGTTAATTTTGTATATATTTTTAGTAGTATTACTCGGACTTTATGTTATGTTAGGCTTCCTTTGAGTAATTTATATTCTAACTTGAGGTTATTATTATCTATAATTACAATGTTTTTTTATGTTCTTCTGCTCTTCCTTTATCACAGGGGGATTGGTGGGTAGGCACTAGGGTTAGGATAAAGGTTATTATTATACATTTCATGGTTCTTAAAAAAACTTTTTTCTTTTTTTTTCAACAAATGTTATTTGATGACTTGCTTGAATACTTAAAGACTGTTTTTTCTTTTATTTTTTTCTTCTTCTTTTTAATGTTGTGTTGGATTTGCACCTTGCGTTCACTTTTATAGCATCAATAATGATTATACTTGTAGAATATGCCTGTTGACATAATTTTAGATTCTTGGAATGTTAGAGGCATTCAAGATAAAGCGAAAAAGTCACTATTATTTCATATGATCTTTAAATCACAGGCTAACATGTGTTTTATTCAAGAGACCCATATTTCACGTACTGATTGGAATAAAGAGTTAAAAAAAAAATGGATCAAAAAGATTATAGCTTCAGGTGACTCATCTAACTCCAGAGGTGTAGCTATAATCATTAAACAAAAATTCATTGGGAATATTATTGATGAGAAATTTGATGATGAGGGGAGATGGTTCTTATTTACCGCTTCTATTGCTGGTTTGGACAAACCCTTATTAATTTTAAATCTATATGGCCCATGTAATTCACAACATTTGTTCATTTTAAAAATTTACAATATTCTTGCATCCTATAAGGATCATCATATTATAGTGGGTGGTGACTGGAATGCAGTTATAAACCCTGTAATTGATCGTTCCCGCTCCACTGTCACCTATAATCTTCAATCTACTCTGGCTATAAATGATTTGATGACAGAATATAATTTAATAGATCCCTCCGCACTGTTAAAAGTATAAACAAGAATGATATATATACTTATTATTCTAAGTGCTATCATTCGTGGTCCAGATTAGACTTCTTTCTAATTTCAGATTATATTTCAAAATATATTGTGGACTTTACTACAGAACCCAGATTCTTTTCGGATCACTCAAGAATTTCACTAAAATTGAACATAAAACCCAATATCAAAAATAAAACTATGTTTAATAAGTGGACCTTAAATAATAACTTATTGTCAAATGAAGATATTTGCAAACAAGCTTCAGAAATCCTAAATGAAGTGGTGAATAGTCTTGAATCATCAGACATTCCTTATGACATACAATGGGCTGCATGTAAAGCAAGATTAAGAGGTTTATTTATTAGTAAAGCTGCTTTTTCAAAAACAATACTTTAAGAAAGAGGAATTCTTAAAATCAAGAATTTCTTCGTTGGAAAATCATCTTAGTCTGAACTATGATGCTACTTTAGAAAAACAAATTTTTGATTGTCAGAAAGATTTAATTCTGCTTCACCAAAATAACCTCTCCTTAGCTGAACAAAAGCTACTTGCTTCATATTCAGAGTGGGCCCAGGTTCCATCTAAATTATTAGCGAGAATTATTAAAGTTAACTTCAGAAATCCAAATATTACATCTTTATCTTATAATAACAGATTATATAATACTGATGAAGAGATTATTCAACTTTTCACCTCTCTTTACACTGAGTTATATTCAGGTTCTTCTAATTCTGTTAAAGATAATCACTCAAAACTCTTTTAGACTCTTTGCAGTTCCCTAAACTTAATGATAATCAGCAAAAACTACTTTCTACCCCTATATCGATACAAGAAATCTCGGATTCAATAGATAATCTTAAATTGGGTAAATCTCCGGGACCTGATGGTTTTACTCCAGAATTTTTCAAAACTTTCAAATTGGTAGTTCTTCCCTTTCTATTTAAAGTTTACAATCACATAAGAGTTAATGATATCTCAGATATTCATTGGAACACATCCAAAACCATTCTAATTCTAAAAAATAATAAAGATAAATCTGACCCAGTAAATTATAGACTCATTTCTTTAATTAACGTGGATATTAAGATTCTGTCATCTATTCTAGTTAACAGATTGAAACGGATTTTACCCTCAATTATCTCGTCAGATCAATCAGGTTTTATGTCTCAGAGACATGCTTGGGATAATACTCTATCTTTAGAGACTATACTTCATCTCATTAAGAAAAATCCAAACCCTATATATGCTTTGATTAGCCTTTGACAGAGTATGTTGGAACTTTCTATTTCAAACTATGTTATGTTTTAATATTCCCTTATTCTTTATAAATTTTTTAAAAGTTTTATACAAGAATATGTTTACTAGACTATACATTAATGGTCAATTTTCTGCTCCGATAAAGATCACTAAAGGAACAAGACAGGGTTGTCCATTGTCCCGTTTTCTTTTCAACATTTATTTAGAACCTTTGCTATTGTTTATTACTCAAAATACTTTTCATAACATCCCTAGAATTCTTAATACTAATATTCATTTCTCTGCTTTTATGGATGATTTAGTAATCTACTTTCAAACTCCATTATCTGATTACAGAAAAATAATGAATTCTATTGATTATTTTTCTTTGGTTTCCAACTATCTTTTAAATTCTACAAAAACTCATATTTTTCCCTTAAATCATTTAGCACACAAATCTTTTTTTGTTTCCAGACGATCGTTTTCAGTTTACTTATAATATAAAATATTTAGGAATCAATTTAGAACACAATAATAGATCTTCCTTTCAAAATAATATTAATAAATTATGGAACTCTATATTGTCTGATATGGACAGATGGAAGCATCTAAACCTTTCATTTCTTTCAAGGGTGGCCATTATTAAAATGAATATTCTGCCTAAATTTCTTTACCAATTCTCATCATCTGATCAGATAATTTCAAAAATTTTTTTTGAGTCTGTAAATAAAGCTTTGGCAAAATTCATATGGTTCCCTAAATCTGTTAGAATTTCCTATTCTAGATTGGCATTTTCAAAGGACAAGGGAGGTTTGGGTTTACCTAATCTTTATCTCTATTATTTGATTGTCTCATCCAATAAACTTCTTACTATCTCTAAATTCAATAACACTTCTTATCCAAATCACTCTTTATGGATAAAATTATGGTATAATTATGTCATTTCTAATAATTTAAATCCTGAAGCTATTCCCTTTATCTCTCTGGATAGTTTATTTATTAAAAATATATCTACAGTATTTAAACAAAAGATTAGAGATTTCCAAACCTTACTCAAAATGTGTAAACTAGAAAAGATCTCGCACCATGTTCAGCCAATTCATCTAAACCCAAATATATTATTGGACAATAAACTTTTGAACTTAACAAACTATCCTTTAATTAAAAATCTAAAAGTAGGAGATGCTTTGAAATATCTTGACTTGCCTTTATCTGACTGGCGTAAGTTATTGAAAGTAAACCTGGAATTACTCACCAATTCTTACACAACTAAGAGCAATAATTAAAAACAAATTTGTATGTCTGGTCCCCATAGACTCACAATTGAAAAACCTTAACACGATTATCAAAATACTTTCATCATCTGATAAAATGCTCTCAAACTCATATAAATTAATTAATTCTTTAATGATGGATCACAACTGTCTTTTATCTAATGTTTGGTTGAATTATAATTCCCAATTGTCAGAATCTCAGAAAGTCCTGGCTATTAGACACACTAAGGAATTTATCCCTTTTAAAAAATTAGCATACACACAATTAATGATTAATAATGATGCCTACTTTACCCCAATCAAATTAAACAAATTTAACCCAAATAAGTCCCCTTCGTGTTCATGCTGTTCTCATCCCCAAGCAGACCTCCTTCATATTCTATGGTATTGTCATTTTTCTCACAGATTGTGGACATCTTTTAAAGTCAGACTGCAGAAAATGGGATACCAAAAATCCACGTTGACGTGGGAATTTGCTATTCTACATATTCCATTGATTCATCTTTCAAAAGTTGATATTCATGTTATCATTTTTATTTGCTCATTACTAAAACTTTATATAATACAAAATTGGATTGATCGTTCTAAATTAAAATGGGTTACTTTCCAGAAAATGGCTTTTAAATTTATTGATGCTCAAAGATACTTAGGTGGAAGTCCAAAAAAAAAGCTATTAGAAAGGTTGTGTTAGAAAAGGTTCTAAACATAATAAATAGTTAATGTTAAATATTTTTTTTTTTTTTTTTTCTCTCAGGTTGCCTAACTTGTATATAGTGTACATATGGTGTATGTTTTATTTCTAAATAACTTATCAAAATCTCATGAAGGTTGTTATCACTAGATGAATTGTTATATGTTCATTTATGCCTTCTTGTTATGTATAATCTTTTAATTGTCTTGCTATTCATATAATTAATAAAAAATTTTTTGAAAAAAAAAAAAAAAAAAAAAACTGAAAATATATAGCATTTGTACTGACTATCCAAGAACCTGGTACAAACCGTTTAAACAAATATTCAGCTGATGTCTTGCTTTCCGGCCCAGTTAAAATGCTTCTTTTTGTTTTCATAATGCTTTAGAGCATATAAGTGTATCATGCATAGTCAAAGAAAATTCCTAAGATATGGCAGAAATCAGAGGTATTATATAGTGAAATGCATTTATATGGCCAGAGATGCATCAAGCTTACAGAAAAAAAAATATTAGATTTACCAGGCACAGAATCAGAAAAGGAATTACCAGAAGATCCCTTAAGAGAGGTGATGTACAACCCCATTGAATCCATACAAGATAATGTAAATTTGTCTAAAAAGTATACCAAATTGTGGGGGGAAAGTTCAAAACAGGAACAAATTCCCACACACGTACGCCAATGTGCATGTCCCAAAAAAAAACACCTGAAAGTCCAAAAATACAAACGGGCCAGCACTGAATTCCACAAAAACCTTTAATATAAAAATTGTTTAGTGGGCATGAATACCCATTAATGAATATACAAAACTCATAGCACCTAAAGGGTGACAAAGCATACCGGTTTCAACATAAAACCTTCATCAGTGCTATCTAACAATTAGTATCGCAATTAATTAGTGGACAGGTGATCCGCTGTGGCGACCCCTAACTGGTAAAAGCCAAAAGAAGAAGAAGAAGATAGAACAACCCATTAATACATCACACAATTAACCAATCACAATTTTTCATTGAGTCCTGGAGAAAATAAGCCACCTAATGTAATATCCACATCCTTTCTTTAAGATCCAAAAGAGAATGTAAATTTTCTAAAGATGCATTTGGTTTATATATTCTGTCTATAATTGTAAACCTAAACCTAACAAAAGGATGCATTACTTGGTGGTTGTATACCGCATTTGTATTTCTATGACATTTTATTTTTGAAAACTCCAAAACAAGCATGTCTGTTTCCCAGAAAGCCGAGTCACATGTATTGCACAACCAGGCAAGGACATGCACAAACACTCCCTTACTTAAGTAAATTAACACCAAGGTTGTCAAACATGGGGAAAACAGAAAAACCCTGTAAGGGTGAAAAAGGTATTCCTGTAGAGATATTACTGCACAACAGAAACAGATAAAACAATTGCAATCATTCAATTTTGCAGAACTGGGGCTGCAGAGATAAATCAGATGAATTTCTTTCCTTCAAATGGAAAACCTCCCCTTTGCAACTCTCTGTCAGATGGAATAATCGCTTACATGGAGCACAACAGTCTTCATCACTGAAGTAGTTCAAAATGCTACTCATTAACAAAAGTGGATATCTGAAATATATCTACTATTTTTACTGCATAGATATTATAGGACTGTTTTCCCTCTTTGATAAATGCACACATGTGCAGAAGGTATATTGTGCAACTTATAAACATCATACTTTTGAAACCCAAAATATGGGCTGTACGTTTTCTTTCACAAAATACCATAAAACAATAGCTGTAGCAAATTTTGCAGACAGACTGAACCCCTAATGTAAGCCAGTTCAAAATGGCATGCCTCCATTTGTTGTGAAAATGACTCAAATTGTTTACAAATTAAAGATGGCACTATTGTTTTTAAGTGGGAACTATTTCGGCTTTTGCACACAGCCACTCCCCAATATTCACTCAAGTTACCTCCAATGCTTGACAGTGATTAAAAGAAATTAATTTTTCCCACACTATAACAGTGCAGGTTGTTTCACAAACACACACACTTCCCAATCCATACAATGTAATTCCTTAACCATTTAACTTGCATTCACATACAAACCGCCCTCTGCCCTCCTCCCACAGAGCAACGATTTTTATGAATGGCACAGCTGCCATGGTTGACTGTAATCAAGCAAAGAAGTTCTACCCTATAGCAACATATTTTACATTGTTTTTGATACAAGAATACAAAGCTTTTTTTCAATCCATATCCATGGTCATGCTAACTTTGATCAAATGATAGCATGACAGAGGGGAAAAAAACTTGTTTTCAGGCACAGACTCACCCTTTTCTCCCTAATTATCACATTTTGTCTCAGAATGTTTCAAATACTTGACAGTTACACACATATAGAAAGCTCACAACTGTGATTATTTAAGCAATAACCAACAACATGGTGTGGTATATTGAAGATTTACCCATGGTTGGTGTGGTTTAATCATGAGGGCGTGGGTAAATATTCAATATACAACAATCAAGGAGTGGGTTATTGCTATTATACAATGACATTATTTAAGAAAAAATACTTACTTTTCTTAAATAATGTCTTTGTACAATGACACATTACTGTTTTTCCGCCGGTGGTGGTATACTGCTTCCTTGTGTTGATGTACTGCGCATGCGTATGGGACTTGCGTTCCCACGCATACCCAGTACATCAATGCTTTGAAATGGACGCAATGGAGAAAAGAACATCTTTGTTGCTCCATTTATTTATTTATTTATTTTTTATTTAAAAAAAAAATAAGTTTTGGGCACTTTATACCAACAGAAAAAAAGTTCGGGCGACTGGGCCTTTTTCCGTCGGTATACTGTGGGATTTACAACGGGCACGCTGGCCAATCAGCATACACATTTTGGAATATTAATGGGGTGTCATTGTATAATTAAGTGTAATCAACTGACATTCACATTGTTGCTTTCAAAGAGGGACTCCCCCACCCAGTTACTTTTTAACTGTAACATAATAAAATAAATTCTACCTTCTTCAGAAACACAATCAATCTCTCCTAACCTGGGACCACTTAACTGTGACCAAGTAACAGTATGGTAGTTTGCTTTCATACAAAGTCTAACCTCCCCCCCCTTCCCACACAAATAAATCATGAACAGCCAATTTCCAAAGGAGTACGTTGAAAGAGCAAACTGTGATCGTGAAAAAATAAATCTGTCCATCACAGTGCACTCAACTTATTTCATGCATTATCCTCCCCATGATCATTTAACTTAAACTGACAACAAATCAGCTGCTTTTCCGCAAAGTCTAACTCCTCCATGCAGATCTACTGCCTTTTTAACAGCGTACATTTCCACTTCCCTGTGCTTAAGTGAATTATATTCCGCCTAAAGCGATGTATATCACTGCCATTTATGTGTACTGTACATATTCTTCTTCCCACCACATCAGTGGTGAAATATGACTGCACTGACAGTTCATTGTAAACACAATCCCCATCCCACATCACATACAAGATCTCTAAACAAAACTAAACACATTTTTATATTCAGGTGGAAAAAATACCTCTTCCCTTTATCCTAGAACAACTTTCTGTGCCTGAATTGTCTCCCGTAAGTATCAAATGCTCGGCTGATGATGGCAGTAAAGCAGAGTTAAGATGGAGTTCAGTCAGACCTAGAAACGCATCAGGGATTGTGACAACTTATCATACAGTATGCTCTTGTATCAGTTTTATTTGTTCTTTTTATTGCACTTTGAATTGGTTAATTAATTTTGGATAGGAATTCACCATATAATTAACAAATGCTGGCACTCAACATGCACTTATTATAAACTGCTGCTGTAAAGTGTGCTTCAGGTGAAAACCAAGTTCTCCCTCCTCAACTATGAAATGAGAAATGTAAGTAAGCACTTGATACAGCAGGGCCCGGGGTAATGCATGTAAGCACTGCTGAAGATAAGGTAGGCATTTTAAAGTATATAGCTAGCTATGAAACACTGTGGCAGCAAAGTTCCTATTTTTGGATGGCGCAGACACTTTGATGTCCAAGAAATGCAGGTGACAAGTTTTTTGTGTGTGTGTGTGTGTGTGTGTGTGTGTGTGTGTGTGTGTGTGTGTGTGTGTGTGCGTACACTTAACAAGAAGCAAATAATATCACTAGGAAGGCTGCTTAGTTATACGACCTTCCTCCACACAACCTACCCCAATTTTAAAGAAGCACTTTCTGTACTGTTGTTATATAATTATAAACGGTTACCTATTTTCCATATTGGTTCTTTTTTTTAGTTAGATTAAGTATAAAATACTGTAGATTACAGCAATCTTAAGGGCTCCAATCATGCCTAGAAATAATTTCTACAACATTATGAATACTGATGAGATACTTCATATTTATCTCAATGCTGCTTTGGATATAAAGGGAAACATGAAAAAAAATTGACTACTTTCTTAAGCAGGCATTCACATACCCTCTATAACTTGCCAAATCTAACAGTTTGCTAAAGAAGCTTAAGACTAAACCAATAATGAGCTCCACCATGTAGTCCTGGGTTTAAGTCCCTCAGTCTGCACTTACAAATTACATGACAGTCTCTTAACCAGACACTGTGTTCTGGTTACATTTTCAAGGAGGTACATGTGCCTAGGGGCTTGCTTTGCTAACTAACAAAATACCATACAAACTTATTTTTTTTTATAAGCTGTAAGAATCTCAGCATTAAAAAAAACTATATATCAGCTACAATCAAATCATTTTTGAGACTTTTCCTTACTTTGCTAAATAACATCATAATAATGTGAAGTTAATTATAACAGGCAGACGTTGATATCTGTAGGGCTTATTCTTTATAGATGCAGTCAGTAAATATTTTAAAGTATTTAAAACATGATTTTACTGTATTTGGAAATTGTAACAGATTATTTCAAGCCAACTACTATGTGCACTCTTCATAGTTATTTCCATGTCATAATTTATATCTATACCTCCCAATCTCTGAAAAAGATTGCCAGTTCTTACAAATCTAAGCATGCTATTAATAGGCTGGAAAGTCTTCAAATATTTCACTGCTGCCACCCCCAGTCAGCTTGATTTACAATGCTGCATTATTACCACATATCTAAAAATATGCAGACACTGTATATACCAGTTACTATTTTTCGGCCTTTAGTTTACATAGATGATTATTGCCCCAGCTAATATTATAGCAATAATCCACGCCTGGGTGTGGGTAATGCTGGATTTACCCATGGTTGGCGTGGTTTGGTCCCGAGGACGAAGCCCGAGGGACCAAACAAAGCCAACCGTGGGTAAATACAGCATTACCCACCAGCGTCAGTTATGCTATTATAATGACATTATTTAAGAAAAGAAATAATTACTTTTCTTAAATAATGGCATTGTATAATGCCTCTTTACTGCCCTTCCGCAGCTGTCTGGTATTCTGCGGCAGTTCTGATGTACTGCGCATGCCTACGCAGTACATCAGAGCTGTGGGCAAAAGCACTGTTTCGCTATGTTAAATGGGTTTAACATAGCGAGACAGCTTTAAAATAAACAATGGATATCTCCGTTGCATATTTTAAAGCTGTCTCGCTATGTTAAACCCATTTAATATAGCGAGACAGCTTTAAAAAAAAAGCAACGGAGATCGCAAGACCCCCTTTGCTTTTTACACACTGTGTCGCTATGTTAAAGGAGTTTAACATAGCGAGACAGCTTTAAAAAAAGCAACGGAGATCTCTGTTGCTTTTTCTAAACCTGTGTCGCTATGTTAAACTCTTTTAAATAGCGAGACAGTGTTTTATACTAACGGAAAAAGTCCGGGCGACCGGACCTTTTTCCATTAGTATATTGAGGGATTTACAACGGGCACGCTGGTTGGGCCGGCCAATCAGCGTGCACGTTTTAGGGGAGGAATTGTATAATTGGCATCAAGCTATAGTGCCTTGAAGATTGGTCCGAAAATGGAAAAGCACCTTGAACTGACCTACATAGGTACTGAATATGAACCAAGAAAACTAAAGGGTATAACTAATCTGTCAAGATTCTCTTGCGATGCTCATCCTCTAATAATAAAATGTAAAATATAATATAGCAATAACCCAAGCCTGGGTGAGGGTAATGCTGGATTAACCCACGGTTGGTGTGGTTTGGTCACAAGGGCAAAGCCTGAGTGGCCAAACAAAGATAACCGTGGGTAAATCCAGCATTACCCACACCCAGAAGTGGGCTATTGCTATTATACAATGACATTTAAGAAAAAAAATAATTACTTTTCTTAAATAATGGCATTGTATAATGCCTCCTTGCTCCCTTCCACAGCTGTCTGGTATTCTGCGGCAGTTCTGATGTACTGTGCAGGCATATGATTACGCAGTACGTCACAGCTGTGGGTGGAAGCAACGGAGAAAGCAAGATCTCCGTTGCTTTTTACAAAGTGTCTCGCTATGTTAAAGGAGTTTAACATAGCGAGACAGCTTTAAAAAAAGCAACAGAGAATCTCCATTGCTTTTTTAAAGCTGTCTTGCTATGTTAAACCCATTTAACATAGCAAGACAGCTTTAAAAAAAGCAATGGAGAAAGGAAGATCTCCTTTACTTTTTTAAAGCTGTCTTGCTATGTTAAACTCCTTTAACATAGCAAGACAGTGTGCAATGAAGATCTTGTGTTCTCCGTTGCTGTAAAAGGAGTTTAACATAGCGAGACAGCTTTAAAAAAAGCAACAGAGAATCTCCATTGCTTTTTTAAAGCTGTCTTCCATTTAACATAGCAAGACAGCTTTAAAAAAAGCAATGGAGAAAGGAAGATCTCCTTTACTTTTTTAAAGCTGTCTTGCTATGTTAAACTCCTTTAACATAGCAAGACAGTGTGCAATGAAGATCTTGTGTTCTCCGTTGCTGTAAAAAGAGACATACTAATGGAAAAAGTCCGGGCGACCGGACTTTTTCCATTATATAAGTCTGATTTACAAAGTGCACGGTGACAAATCAGCGTGCACGTTTTAGAATATTAATGGGGGGTCATTGTATAATATTGGGTTTTCCGCACAATTACTTATTTCATCATTTGTTAACTGGGCACGTTAATGGTCTATATACCCACTTAAAACCAGAAAGGTAAGAGTAAATACAACATATAAATAGAGCGACAATTTAGTAGAGCAAAACAATTCATGGGTGTTTGTTTTAGGAAGTGGGAAGAAACTACAGCAGCCAGAGAAAACCCACATGTATATAAGGGCAACATACAAACTCTAAATAAAGAGTAACCCAAAGTCAGGACTGAATCCTTGTAACTGGGATATCAGGCAGGGATCTTTCCACTGAGCCACCATACTGCCCTTTATAACATGTAGGTTATGTAGTCTGACAATGGTATTTTACACACGGAAAATGAAAAATACATTAGTTTTACACAGAACAGACTATTTTCATGTATTCTTTTCTAATGCAGTGTTTTTAAACTGTATCAATGCACTGTTAAGCTTGTAGGCAATGTATACCCTTCGCCTGCAACACTTACCATTTCTGTGCTGTCTTTAGCAGTGTCAGTATATTTTCACCTGACAGAAATAGTAATTATAGGGCATTACTGCCTTGTTGCTTTAGAATTAGGAACTCAAACTGACATGTAGAAAATTATAAGGTTACTGAAACCTGACTCATCTGTGGTGATTCTAAAATTAGCAAAATGCCTGGTAAATGGTGTTTCTGTCTCCTACATCATTTTAGGATAGACAGTTAAGCAAATGACTGTCCGTGCAAAGTACAGATTAGTCATCTAAATGAAGCTGACATTTTGGACTATAGTATTACTACCTAATGTGCTACCCTCCCACCGGTGGCACCTTTGGCATGTATGGTGAAGGACACACACTGTGCAGGACTCTCATAGCAGGGCTGGAGAGTGGCATTATCTCAGCAGATCCACTCACTTGCACTTCTCGGGGACTGCGACTACAAATTTGCAGGAAATAATATCTTATCAGGGTTATGCTCAGTGGACAACATTAAGAAGGACCCAAGGATTCAACAAAGTGCATATCCTTGGTGGTCCTGTTAAGGTTTTTAACCCATTAGCTATCATAACACTAAGTAGCATTTCTGAGGTCCCTCACAGCATACACACATTCTTTCTAAATTCACCTGCACTAGCATTGTATTGGTCAATAATAAAATAGCAAAAAACTGCAGCCTATCAAAAATCTTTACTAGCATTACAATTTACACAGCAGCTCTGATACAAGTTCATATATCACTGCATCAAATAACCAACCAGTAAATGCTGCATTTGTGCAACAGGATTTTGGATGACTTAACATTATTAGTTTAATTTTCAGACTTTTACTAGGAAATTCTAATATTATTACTGTAATCCAATCTTACCTTATTATTCTAATATTACACTAGCAATACCTTAATACTGCCATACTATATAATCCTAATATTATATTAGGATACATTACCCTTAGCCTAAAATTATCCTCAGCATTAACATTGTCTATGCTGGTTCCTACTCTCTTCCCTTCTAATGTAAGGTACAGCTGCTTTACTTTCCATACAAGCTTGGCAGAATGATTTACTATCAATATTTTCATAGTCTGCTCCCCCATGCATGTACATCTGTTCAGGTAACTCAAAGTGATGTTAAGTAACCACAGTTTTAGCCTTGCTTTTACCATTAAAAAAAAACAGGAGTTGCAGTCCCAAAAGAAAAGTCAAATACTTGGAAAATCAGCATCTTCACATACCTTGCTAAGTTTCACTACCTCTATTTGCTGATATTTAACCTATCTCAGACCCACTGGTAAACAATATCACCTTTGAACCGACAGCAAATTACTGGCTATATGTATCGGGCATGAAACTAGCTGACATGAATGGCAAAAGCATCAGAATAAAAACACATTATTTGTAGTTGGCTCAGTCTGTACCTGCTATGTTCTTCAATACACAAACTGGGTTTAAAGCAGAGGACCAAGATTCCAAGGCTACAACACACTCAGTACTGAAAGATATCTCAGAGGTACAAATGGAGCTGGTGTCTTTTATAAACAGACATTTTACTAAACAGGATTCCATTTTGGTCAGCATTAGTAACAACAAAATAAAACTCCTCGGATTGGTCTCCTTAAACATTTCTCCCATTACCAATGAAACCAATAAACTTTTCCAGTGAGCTTAAAATTATGGATAATATTAACATCAACTGATAACATGCCGTTTGTAAAAACAGTCACACATCATTTCACCTCTATGGCCGAAGCCAAATAATTTCATTAATAACTAGAAGAGCTAAGACATCCGGTTAAGAAAGTACCCTGCATTGATACCTGATAACTTGTGCAGAACAGTGTCACATCTAGTGTGGTATTACAGTCAGTGACCATCTCCCAATATTCGCTGCCTGGAGCTGTACCAAAATCTTCACACCCACACCCTCTCCATTTTCCCAGAATGTCAGTTTGACTGATTAGCGTTTAGTCAAAAGCTACATATCACATAATGTTCTAATTTAGTCTGATGCTGCGCTTGACACAGTACAACATTCGCAATCTTCACTTTAAGCAGTTTAGCTCCTTTACATAACAAAGGTGTCACAACACAATCTTCCTTGGATTCCACCCCTGAGCTCAAACCTTACACCTCTAAGCTCAAACTTCTTATGTCATTCAAAGAACTGCTATGGACTATCTATTACAAGACAAAAGTAGAAAAATACCCATTGGGAATTCTGCTTTTCAGTCTTTCGGTTACAACAGATTAGCGTAAAACTTTCATTAGAAAGATGTACTTATTTAAGTACTGGTCAGGTGATGACTTGTTTAATTTTTGAGTTATGCTAGACAAAAGTTGACATGGTGGAAGCCACTATTACTGAAATGTTTGATGATCAGAGAAAGTTTCCATTTCCTCAAAGAATATTTGATACAGGAATTGGTTTGTGTTAGGCCTTTCTCAGAAACAGGATTTTTGTACGACTTGCCCAAAATGTTTTGATATGTGATCTGGTGGTCTGAATTTATTTTTTAAATTCATTTTGCTGGTTGTAGTAGATATTTGCAGGTATATACTGTTGCTCTAAACTGGTAGAACTGAAATGTTATAGCTACAAGAAACATTGTTCAGACAAACTCTATGTAATACATTTTATGTTTGCACCGTCATGCAGGGGATGGTTGCACTCTGACAGATAAAGTCCTGAGACAATAGCTCTAGAGATGGTAGTGTTTTTAAAAATGACTAGCCTACATTTTGTAGATGTCATTTCTGTGCTTCACCTTCTAAATTTTTTGTAACTTCTGGTATGCAATATGGGTAATGATTTGGGAATGTTGTGCACTTTCAATTTATTGTAAACTGATTAGCAATTGCTGTTGATTACCGGGTGGTTATAACTACTACAATTTTACTGAGCGATGATGCCATAATCCAGTCTTAAGCGAATTTTCTGTAGGTTTATGAATTCTAATTATCTCTTTACTAAGGACACACAAACTTGTTTATTTTGGTACAGACACTGTTTTTGTTCTTCTACCAATCAATATTCCCAAGCCTTAGACTTTGTACCTGTAAGGAATCATAGGATCACAAAGCTGATGAAATACCTTTTCTGTGACCAACAAAGATTTTACAAAACAACCACCTGAGCCATCATCAGGAGCTTATAAGCTTCTAACACTGGATAAAGATTTAACACTCATGATTTTTTTACATTGGCTAACAGGCATTTTAGTGTAACATTTCATCCACTGATAATAGAATGTACTTACAGTGGTATAGAGGCATGCAGTTTTTAGATTTTCCCCGTGACTTGCAGATAGCGAAACGTAAGGTAAATTGATGGAGTAAGTATAAATGTCATTAGAAAATTCAGCAATGCATGGAGCACACCGAGAGTTCTGCCTTTAGTAGACTACAATGTGGGGAAGTCGCATAAATCTATACAATATGCTCTTTGAGCTATGTTTTGGTTATGCACAGGCCTCTAGAGCTGAACTAACAAGTTTCAGAAAAAGATCCCCTTTTCTTTTGCATTACAGGGGAAAAAAACTAGTTTGACTATTTCGTCACTGTAATAGTATTTTGTAGGCAGGTTGTAAAATTTCTCGATGCAGGCTGCCATTAGATCCATAGTAGTTAACATTTTTGGAGTAGTTTTAAGTTATGTGCTGTAATAAAAGTTCAGTGTCTGCATATGATTGTATATAGCATGTTGAAAAAAAATAACCAAATGAAGTAAAGTGGGATGAGGGTATTGAAGCTTAATGTACTGCCAAGATCTGAGTGTCTGGATGGAGATGAAGTCTGGATTTACAAGTGAAGTATATGAGAGTGAGTAAATTCAAAATGTCCTACAGTGAGTATGTGCACAATAATGCAAAGTATGCTAATTTTAGATTTTATTCGGACTGGAGAGGGTGGGCATGGATACCAACAGACGTGCAGCACTTTAGTTTGGGATATGTGATTATTCTGCTTTTGATTTATTTTCTTATTCAGCGTCTTGTTGAAGGGATGATTTCTTTCTTGAGCCCCAGATTCTCTCGGGTTTCAATGCGTCACTGAACATGATGCTACATGTGTAGCTGGAGGAGTCCTTCGAAGAACTTTAAGAAAAATGGCTACTGTGTACTAACAGACACAGTGAAATGTACAAACAAAATAAGAGAGACGCTGAAACTATAGTAAACCAAATGTCTTGTATATCTGCCTGCAAACTTATATTTTCTTTTACCTCCTGACATCTTCCATATCTTGATCAACACATATAGGTCAGAATACGTCCAAACACATTGCAAATAGACAGTCTCTAAAAGCTTACTGCTGACTCTTAAAATGCTAGTCGCAGCTTGTATAGGAGGTGTCTACTTCACTTCTGTGGGTCGATTCTCTACTGATGTTGCTTCTGTGGGTCGATTCTCTACTGATGTTGCTTCATGTGGCTATCAATAAGCTCATTCAGTGGTGTTTTCAATTTACTAAAGGCATAAGGATGTCGGCGACAGTCAGAATGTTTAATATGATAGCAGTGAACTTCTCATTAAGGCTAATAGTTTTTCATCTTACCAAACTCCCACCGCTGTGGATGATGATGATTTGGATGACAAGATCAGAACACTTGGCGCTGAAGAGCAAGAGAGATTACAGGGCCCTGCAAAGCGATCCTTATGGCCAGTTTTGACAGAAATGGTCTGGTGGTCGGACCAAAGATCACAAAACATGTGCCAAGGGAAAGAGGATATAAACCCCTGCACTGACACAGGAAGTGTTGTGAATGTTAATGACATTTTGATGTTTCATTTTAGTCCTAAAGAAGGTACACCATGATTTATTCAACTATCAAAAAGGGTTTTACTTTATCCATACCAGTAGACTTGATATGGTTGAGTTACCCACCAAGTTGAACTTTTTTGTTAGGAAAATTAATTGTAGACTTTTCTAGGCCAAAAATAACACTCTGAACCATCCTACAACCTTTTGCAGGAGAAGTATAGTTAACCACCCATCACCCATACAGTAGCTTTATTCAAAAAGTTATGTGAACATATCAGGGCTCTGATGGCCAATAGGTCTAATAAGAAATTTTATAATCCAACAACTGAAGACAGGCAATTCCCCTGGGAATTGTGTAAACAGCGGTCCATCAGAATTATGCAACCAGGTAAAAGAGGACAGAGTGATTATGACTAGTTTTGATTATTCTTTCAGGAGGAAGAATTTTTTAAATAATGGAAACATAATTTTGCATTTTCTAAAAATGAAATAAACATGTTTATTTGGATTATGATTTGGCTCCACAAGTTAAGAATATATATTTTGTTCAATACTCAAAACATGCTAAGATGCCACCAATCAACCATTAAGGTCAATTATGGCCTCAACAGGCTTTAAGGCTGATCCTTATACCAAGTTTCTTAGCAATGAACTAAAACATTTTTAATAAACTTCATATGCTGAACGACTCCTGGAACGTTTTACAGACAGTAAGAAACTGCGACTTTTGGATTAATACTTGGTTACTATGGATGTGAATGACTTATTTTCTGTCATTCCTCATGAAATGGGTTTGGATTGGTTTCACAACACCTTCCTTACTGATGATACTGTGTTACATAATGACATCCATATGTTCCTTCTTATGGAAATGGTCTTAAAGAATAACTATGTGTAATTTGAAGGTAAATATTTTTGACAGATAAAGGGAGTGGCTATAAGTGCCACTTGTATTCTCCTTTATGCTAACATAGTGTTGTGGTATCGGAAGACCAAATATATTATTTCCTGCATTTATAAAAGTTTTGTAAAACTTTAAAGATATCTTGATGATATTTTTACTCTATGGGCTGGTGAGGAAAATGAGTTAAAATCATTTCTACACTACTTAGACACAACTAATGAATTTTTTAAATTTTCCAACAAATGCAGTCTGGGTGCTGTTCATTATTTGGATGTGATGACTGGTAAGGATTATGGAAAAAGTAACTACTACTCTACAAATTACAGGAAACCAGCCATTTTCAATAATTTCTTACATTTTTGTAATCACCATCCACACTGGCAATAAAGGAACTTGCTGAAAGGTAAGCTTCTAGGCTAGTGTCTGATAACAAGATGTTCCTTGGCCGGGTGGGTGTTATGAATGTTTTTTGAAAGAGGATACCTCCTAAAGTTAATCAATTGGATTGCAAATGAAATTATTACAAATATACAAATGAAATTCTAACCAATTTTGCCTTGTGAGATTGACTTTTCTGTAAGGAAAGAAGGCACTGATACTGTTCGTAAGGCAATGGTGATTCCTTACCATAACTTGTTGAACTAATGAAGACATCCATTATAAAAAGGAGGTCAGTTTTTGGCTCACATGATTTTCTTCGTAGGTTGCATGACAACCCGCTTTTTGGTTAAGCTTTTTAAAAATGAAAAAAAAAATGAATCAGGAAATTATATCACTGGCATCAACATTAACGGTGCTAAGGGCATGTATAAATGTGCAACATGTTCACAGTGTAGGTATATTTTTTATTCTTGTAATGCTGACATTGAGTCTTCATAGATCTATTAGTTGTAAAGGGAAATACAATTGCCGTACAAAATGGGTAGTGCACATTGCTATTTGTCTGACATGCTCTGCACTTTATACAGGTAAAGCCAAACAATTAGAAATAAAATGTAAGAGTGTGTATGCATATATATATATATATATATATATATATATATATATATATATATATATAGGTTCACAGGTTCATAGGTAGGTACTAGGCTATCAGCCCTGGGACCTATATAAGCCTAGTCAAAAATGGTCCCTGGCTTTTGCCACCCAAGAAAATTATTTTCCTGTGCCCCTGTCAAGCAGTGCCGCAGAAGTGATCCCAGAGGTGAATTTTCTATTTCCCATCCAGTCATCAAGATTTTTCTTAAAGAAGGCCTATGAGGAGCTTTGCTTAACATGAATGGGTAAGTTTGTTCCAGAGCATGGGAAGTCTCTGGGACAGGAATCTATCCCTCCAGCATGTTTATTGTGGTGACAAGGTTTAGGTCCCTGGAGCATGTGGTTCGGAGAGATTGGGATTTCTTTACGTGTAGCATGTCCAACAGCTCTGGGTTTGACATAGCGTTGTATGAGTAGGCGATATGCGATGGAGTACAGCTGGAGTTTTTTGAGACGGTCTGCATATGCATATGTTTGAGGCTGGTAATCTTCTTAGTCAGGTATGTCTGTGGCCTTTCCAATTGTTGTAGGTGTCTTGTGAGATACATGCCAAATGTGGCATTGTACTCTATAATGGGTCTGATGAGGGATGAGTAGAGAGGAACAATGACTTTTTTTCTAGAGGACAACCCTTTTGTGATGAGGTGTGCCACACAGAAGGATTTCCTGATTACTGTGGCGATGAGGTTATCAAAGGAGGGACTACTGTCCACCTGTGTCCCGAGGTCTCTTATCACACTTTCAGTGCTTAGTGAGCTACCGCCTATGTGGTAGTTCATGGGTACTGAGTTTTTCCCAAAGGGGATGACAATGCACTTCTTGACATTGGGCTTGAGGCCATGAGTTTGACAGCCACCATCTGTCTCTGTGAGGCCTTTTTGTAGAATGTCTGCATCATTAGGTGATTCTATTATGGCTCCCAGTTTGCAGTCATCTGCAAACTTTGTTAGCCAAAGAACTTCTGTGCTGGCCTGCACGTCAGAGAAGTAGATGCCGAACAGCTGAGGACCCAAGACCAAACCCTGTGGTACTCCACTCATCACTGGTTTGAAGTCGGACTTGGAGTCCGGTACTTTTATTATGTGGGTTCTGTCAGTGAGCCAGATGGCCACCAATCTTGTGACAAAGGGATTTATGCCCAGTTTAGTGAGTTTATCTATAATTCCAGAGTGGCAGATGGTGTCAAAAGCCTTGGCAAGGTCAAGATAGGCTGTGTGCACTACCTTGCCCTCGCCTACGGCTCTAGTGACTGCTTCAAAGAAGTCAGTCAGGATAAGTAGACATGAACTACCTTTTACAAACCCAAACTGACGGGGGTCCAGGGATTGGAGATTACCTATGTCTTTGTTTATAAGCTCCAAGATGATACGTTCCATGGCCTTGCAGGCCAAGCTCATCAGGCAAATGGGGCGGTAGTTTCCAGGGTCCATGGTGGCATCCCCTTTGTGGAGTGGGATAACTGTCACTGTGTGCCATTCAGTAGGCGCACAACCTGTAGTGAGGCTATGACTTAACATGGTACTTAGGTGGGGTGCCAGTTCGTTTTGTAGTTCGTGCAGTATGCAGCCTGGGATGTTGTCTGGTCCCATGGATGCTATGTTCTTGGCTTAGGAGAGTGTGGTCTTTACTTGTTCATCCGTGATTAAAGGGGCTTTGCATTCTGGCTTTGGAGAGTGTGGTCTTTACTTGTTCATCCGTGATTACAGGGGCTTTGCATTCTTCTGGTATTAAGATGGGCCCTTTGGAGGGTAAGAGGGGGGTAAAGTTAGCATTGAACCCATCTACCAGGATGTTGGCAATATCAGTTGGTTGTGTATATTTAGTGCCATTGTGCTGTAGCTCAGAGCAGATCTGAGTTTTGCCACTGAGACTCTTGACATAGCTGTAGAATGCTTTGTGGTTGTCTTTGGAATTAGTGATGATTTTATTTTCATAACTGGCTTTGGAGGATATCATTAGGGATCTCAGCTTCTTGCTGAGGCTGACCAGGGAATTCCTCAAATCTTGGGATTTTACTCCTTTTTGTAACAGCATCTTCCTTCTGTTGTAGAATTTGTTTATGGCAGGGGACCATCAGATTGGCTTCCTTTTTTGGAGGATAGTGTCTTGGTTCTGCTGGGGGTGGCACGATCCATGCACTTGTGTATGTGCTTATACAGTGCATCTGTGTAAGATTCAGCAGTCATACCTCTATTTTCTGTTTACATGGGTGTCGTGAAGTTTACCACTTCTGTCTTAAGAATAATGAAGTTGGCTTTGGAGTAGTTTTTGACAGTGGTTTCCTTAATGGGGATGGGGGTGGGATATGGATGTCTAGGGTGATTAGCTTGTGGCCGGATCTGACCAGCGATGAGCTGATCTCTGGCGTGAAACACCGGTTACCCATACTGGTAATGACCGGGTCCAGGATATTGCTGCCCCTGGTGGGAGTGTGGACAAGCTGATCCAAGGCATTGGAATTTATGAATTCCAGAAAATGTTGAGTGAACAAGTTGGTGCATGAGTAGTTTTCCCAACTGATGGTGGGGTAGTTGAAATCACCCATAATTAAGATATTGGTTTGTACCTTAATATTTTCCAGTATCTTAAGAAATGAATAGTGGGATTCCTGGGGCATGGTGGGGGATCTGTCACAAGCTACAACCTGGATTGCAGTCTTGCCCAGTGTTAGTTGCACTTGGATAATTTCGGATGTATTATGTTGAACAACTAGCCTGGAGGTGTGGATATCCTTAATGAATATGGACACACCTCGGCCTTTAGTGTTTCAGTCCAGGTTAAGTAGCCAAAAGATGTGGTATGAATTATAGCCTGGTAATGCAGGGGTTCTCTCTGGAGCCTTGAACAAGGTTTCTGTCACTGCACAGATGTCAATGTTCTCCATTTTAAGGAGTGCCTTGAGTGAGTGCATTTTGAGGTTTACACTTCTAGCATTGAGTCGCATTGCCCTCAGAGTTTGCTTGCTTGTACCGATTACGGTGGTGAATTTAGCATTTGAACTTTGCCTAAAAAAGGCACTATAGGGGTGGTGAGAGCCTTAGCCAGTATCCGGAATCCCAGGGGCGACAGGTGCAGGCCATCTCTGGCAAAGCATCGTGGTCTAGCGACCATGTAGTCCCAGGCAGATACTGGATCTCCTTAGAATTACACCAGAAGCTTAGCCAATTGTTGAAGTCAATCATTTTGTCCTTGTACTGTGGTATCATTCTAGGCGATGGCAGGATGCTACTCAGGGCTAGGGTCATACCTGACTAAGCTACAAGATCCGAGACCTCCTCCATGTCTCTTTTCATATAATCCAGAGAGGTACATCTCAGGTCATTCACACCAACATGAACAATGACAGAGTCATATTTGTACTTGTTGTAGAGTGACCTGAGTATGTGTGTTATGTGGTGGATCCTGGCACCCATCAGGCAGCTGACAGTAACTTTCTCTTTGTTTAGCCTGGTGAGTGGGACATCAGTGTGCCAGACTATAGAGTCACCTATGACTAGTGTGTTGGGTATGTTGTTTTGCCTTATGGGCTTAGGTTGAGTGGCACACTGATTTTGTGGGCTGTGTGTCATTTGGGTAGTGTAGGGGAGGTGGTTGTCTGTTTCAGCTTGGGAGGTCTCTGTTGCTTGGGCAGATTTTTATTGAGAGCCTCCATGAATATGGGTGTGTGCTTTGTGTTTCTATGTGTGGGTTTTGGTAGTGTGGATTTTGAAGGACTATGCGTTGAGTGTGGTGTGGTGCAGGTGTTAACCTTCTCTTCTTGACTGTCTAGTCCAGTCTTGGCGGGAGAGAGCTTGGCTTCCAGTTTGGCTGTATAAGTGTATCTCTCACAGGTTGTAGTACTGGGTGGTAGGAGGAGAGGGTTGTCAGTGTACATGAGGCAATTGCTACATTGCCCCAACATGTCCAGATTCATCAGGTGGACAGGAGAAAACACCGGGAGCTGACCCATGGACATGCCTGGATAGGTGCTTATTAATTTAAGGATTAAGGACGGTTTTCCTCATGACAAGTGAGGAAAGTTGAGAACTGTAGCAATTTGTAGTTTATTTAGTGCTTACAATGAGTGCTGAGCACAATAAAACAGTTTTGAGTGCCGAAACTAAAAAACTGGCTAGTTCAGGCTAAAACTAGCTAGTTTTAGCAACAGTCCCAAGAAGAGAAGCAGGCCACGGCCTGTTTGGTGATCCACAGTCTTCTCCCAGATGATGCAAGAGTCTACAGGCTTGTAGCCTTTTTCTAGTAGATGCCTCGAATAGCAACCAGACCATTCAGGTATGTTAAGCACAGACACCCACTCTCCATCCAGAAAGGGTCAGGAATCAATCCACTCTGCTCCTACTCTCACCAGAATCAGAATATAAGCACAGATTCTTAGCTAACGCCTATAAAGCAGTTATTAAGCTTTCTGGTGATCCGCAGTCTCCAGGAAATAATGTAACTGCACTCCTTCTCTCACCAGGAGAAAACAGAAGCACTAATTCCATGATAACTACTGAGAGGCAGAATGTGGGCTCTCCAATAACTGGTGGTCTTGCAATAGATGCTTAAAGGTAAGATGAAAAAAAATTGTTTATCCTAAACACTGCAGTGTGCACTAGAGTTGTTAGATGTGTAAGTAGGTAACAACTTTTTACCTGTCTAAAATTCAAGTTTTAGTGGAGAGTCACTATTTTTAAAAAAGCAAGATAAATTGAAAGGGGGTGGTCACTTTTGTATTCTGGTACTATGGAATACAGTAGGATGGCCAATAAACTTAAATAGTTGAAGAGGAGTGATTTCACATTTCCATGATGCCATCAATACAGCCCCCGCCGGTATGCTTTTGTGGCATGTGGGAGCCATCTTGGATTCAGAGAATATAACAATGTGTGTGGTGCATCTTACTAGGTTGATGTGCATGCAGACTGCTGCATATGCTCTTTTTCATTTGGCATCACAGTCCAGCCAGGAGGGTGTGCATATAATGCACTTCAGTAATGCCATCCACTAGGGGGCACTACTGCATGGTGAGCCTGTAAATCCAGTCACTCTCAATACCCCCCCCCCCCACACACACACACACAGCCAAATTAAGCCAGGGGTGTAGCTGTGAAAAAATCCATGTGATCCTACTCTGCCTAGATACAGACCATTGTACCACATTAGACATTGTCCATATCTGATTAAATTAAAACACCCTAGAAAAAAAACAATATCAAGCTAACATAATTGCAAGCAAAATCTAAGGAACTAAAACATCATCTGTGACAGGAATCCCAAGAATGTTTTTTATGAGCAATTCAGAGTGTTTGACCTCTCCAGCGTTAATGGAACTTTATCAGAACTACAGAAAAAAACACCACTTCCATAAATTTAAAATCACATGATCACAATATAAACATAAACAGATATAGTCTAAAAACACTTTGAAAGTTTTAAAGCATTAAACCAAATAAATATCACATTATGAAAGTATTTACATTATAAAAACATCTTTAAATATGTACCTATGAATAAAATTAATTACAGTTTGCTGCTGAATTGTTGAAGCACCTATAATAGAAACTGCATCATACAAGTCTGGAGGAGGGGAGAGGTCGGGAGAGTTCTCTATACTCCAGCTTTGCATCCCAATGGCATGATCTAACATTTTTTTTTTTTTTTTTTTTTTAGAAAAAATCAAATGTTTAAAATTCTTATATTTCAATGTATGTTTAAAAATGAACATTATGGTGCATACATGTTTGTGTGTATGATATATGGGTATCTTGGGTAGAGTAAGTCCAACATAGAGGTAGTGGACGTTAAAATGAAAACCGAGTAGAGGTGGAATAGCAAAGGAATAAATAGATAATGACAACAGGATGAGATCATATAGTATAAGCAGTCTACCCTGGTAATTACTAAGTGGTATGCTCCGTCACACAGTATAAGTTAGAATGTGATTACTCAATCCTTCAAG
Source organism: Protopterus annectens (assembly GCF_019279795.1). Lineage (NCBI taxonomy): Eukaryota > Metazoa > Chordata > Ceratodontiformes > Protopteridae > Protopterus > Protopterus annectens. The sequence goes on from NC_056744.1 coordinate 132,888,202, forward strand.
TAGCATCACATGATGCTGACATCACTGACTGTTGTAGCTCAGATCCTTTGTCTGATACACTCTGTGGGAGCCGTTTCAAGGCCTGGCCTAGCAGACTGATTCAAAGGAGGATTCAAAGGAGCAGGGCAGACATATGGAGCTGCAGTTAGTTCTACATAGCGGCCTGTAGTTTTCAGACTTTGTGTGACATGCTGCTTTTATTTCATAGGTCACTGTTTCTCATTTGAAGTCTGCTGATTAACCAGCTAGGGTAAAACTAGAGTGAGGACCCTATGCTTTTCTAAAATTCATCTAGTGCTGTCCTGTCGTCATGGTGGCACACTGATGCTGTCGTTAGAGCCACTGCCTTGCAGGCTTTAATTCTTTGTTCCTGTTTCCAAGTAAAGCACCTTCTTTGCTGAGTACATCTCCCCCCTCTTGCCTGTATGGGCTTTTGCTGAAGTCT